>NW_006478667.1:0-373 GCF_000325575.1 Pteropus alecto | reverse complement strand
CTTGTTGTCAGTACTCCATTACAAAGGCTGCACTTTGTTCTTCCCCCGTCTGATCGAGGACCCACAGCACAGATGTTTTACACAAAAGTCCCAGCACCTTTTAGCCAAACCCCGACTGCCCTGGCTCTGGCCCGAGGAAGTGGTTGGGGTTTCAACTTCAGGCTGCCTCTCTGGGGCTCCGCTCTTGCCGCTGGTGCTGTAGGTGGAGGTGGTGCCCCAAGGGCCAGGCTGGGCGGAAGGGCTGGAGGTCCCCAACTCCAATGCAAGTGCAGGACTGGTGGTCCCCGACGCCAGTCCAGCTGAGATAGTGCCGCTCTCCACCTCCAGGTGGGGTGCGGAACTGGTGATCCCCAACTCTGGTCTGGGTGCTGGA
>NW_006478666.1:0-373 GCF_000325575.1 Pteropus alecto | reverse complement strand
AAAAAAAAAAACATACAGAAATTTCTCAAGATTATCTAACATGGACCAGTCGAAATACTCACTTTGACCAAGTTAGTTTTTGCACAGCTCTACTGTCTTTAGTGTTAAAATAAGAGCTCGCTCCTTCGGCCCTTGGTGACATGTGTTTTCTTTTCAGGGACGGTTGACATTCAGAGATATGTTCATAGAATTCTCTCTGGAGGAGTGGGAATGTCTGGACCCTGCTCAGAGGGCCTTGTACAGGGACGTTATGTCGGAGAACTACAGGACCCTGTTCTCCCTGTGTGATGGTGACTTCCTTCTGGAAATCGGTAACTATTTTGTATGTCTGCGATTTTCCTTGCGAGTCTCTCAGGAGCCCCTGATGTACTTG
>NW_006478665.1:0-373 GCF_000325575.1 Pteropus alecto | reverse complement strand
AATATGCAGAGAAGTAAGATGAGAGGAGCCTCCTCCGGAAGGAAGACCGCTGGTCCACAGCAGAGGAATCTGGATCCGGCCCCTCCAGGCAGATGGGAGGATCGCTCCTCAGAGAACCCCGCTTCAGGATCTGTGAGGAAGACAAGGAAGAATAAACAGAAAACTCCCGGAAACGGAGATGGCGGCAGTACCAGTGAAGCCCCTCGGCCACTGCACGCACTTCGGAAGAAAAGGGCCCAGGCTGACCCCACTGTTGAAAACAAGGAGGCTTTAAACAATAGTGTGGAAGTTAAAGTGAATATTCCTGACGAGCTAAAACCATGGCTTGTTGAGGACTCGGATTTAGTTACCAGGCAGAAGCAGCTGTTTCAAC
>NW_006478664.1:0-373 GCF_000325575.1 Pteropus alecto | reverse complement strand
GGAGAACAAGGGTACCAAAACAGGTAAGTCTTTTCCATTGGGCAAGATGCTTGCCAGCATCTTATCTTGTGATAAGACCATTGCTGCTGGAGGTGGGGGGTGGCAGCGTGGCTGTTAGTACAATACCCGTTCCCCTTGTGGCATTGATCCCACTGTGTCCACATGACACAATATGGGAGAACTCATGAGAGGCCACTGTGACAACACAGATGTTCCTGTTTCTTCTTCATTTGTCTCTCCTGTGGGATATCTCCCTGTTATGTGTGGTGGCCAGTTGGCTGTTACCCAAGGAGTGACCTGTCGGTTTACCTCTAGCCCCTTGCCCTGTGGGGCTATTAGGCCTACCTATTGGCAACGTGGGGCCTTTTTTCCC
>NW_006478663.1:0-373 GCF_000325575.1 Pteropus alecto | reverse complement strand
TGGTGGTCTTAAACTAGAGCATGTGTATTCAGGAGATATGCAAGATTTCCCATCGAGATGAAGGAAGAAAATATGAGCATGGCCGTTTACAGGTTTATCTCATCCTTTATTACTTTTTATTTTTGAAGCACATTTAATAACATACATAATATATTAAATAAATAAATACAGCTAATTGAAGTGTTTATTATTTTTAAATTTTTTACTAATGAGGTCCTTGATCAAAAAAGTTTGCAGACCACTGAACTATAGAACACAGTAAATGGATTCCTTCGTGGATGGGAATTGTAGGCAAAAATATGCCTGTAATACATTTCTCTAGGGAGAGGGTCCATAATTGTCATCACATGTTCAAAGGAGTCTGTGATCTACA
>NW_006478662.1:0-373 GCF_000325575.1 Pteropus alecto | reverse complement strand
TTTTTAATCTTCGGGAGGTCATTCAGAGAGTCACCTTGGCTTCACCCCCTTACAGCTAGTCTTGTCAAGATTGGAACTGCTGACCATGGGCTTCTCTGTGCTTAGAGATAGAATTAGAACAGGGGAGAGGTTCAGCCATGACTCTTAGACATTCTCTCAGTTGCTATAGCCTGTCATGGGTATCAGTTTTATGGAGACGATTCTGAAGGGTCAAGTAGTAGAACCAGGGTCCGGCATGTAGGTCGAATGTCTACTAGCCATGTGCCCAGTCTGCTGCATTACAGTGATGCTCTCGTTTATTATTTATTTCAAAGTAGATGTCTCACAGAAAGACGAAAGTTAGCCAAAAGTAAAAACATGTCTTAAATTCAGA
>NW_006478661.1:0-373 GCF_000325575.1 Pteropus alecto | reverse complement strand
GTTTCATCATTTTCTTTGTACAAGTATTATACTTCCTTAATTAAATTTATATAAACTAACACTTATAACTGAACAATAAAAGGACCAAAAACTCAAAAAATAGGCAAATGACTTGAGTGTACATTTCTCCAAAGAACATATATAAAGGGTAAAAAGCACATGAAAAGATGCTCAAATCAGTAGTCATAGGGAAATGCAAATCAAAAACCACAAGGACATGACACTTCATAGCTGCTAGGATAGGTTGTAATATGTAATAACAAGCATTACTGATGATGTACAGAAATTAAAACCCTCATACATTTCTGGTGGGAATGTAAAATAGTGTAGTTAATGTAAAAACAGTTAGGCAGTTCCTCAAAAGTTAAATATA
>NW_006478660.1:0-373 GCF_000325575.1 Pteropus alecto | reverse complement strand
GCCGCGAGAATAAACACCTCAGCTGGGAGTGAGGGTCTGGAGGAGAGAGGCCAGGACGGAGGTGGTAGAGTTGCACCAACGAAGCGTCTTGTCCCTTCAGCTGGGCTTGATGGTGGTGATGGGCTGGGTCTTGGACAGAAGGGCTCAGAGTAGAGCTGTTGACTCTTTCCTTGTGTGTGAGGGGAAGAGAGTAAAGCACGAGGCCTCCATCACTCTGCCTTGGCTGATGGAGGAGCCAGTGGAGCCATCACAGGATGGACGACCCCAGGAGCACAGAGAGGCTTGAGGGCCTGTTTCCGACACTGTCTCTGACTCTCGTCCCTCCTGTCCCCGTATGAGTGTCTCCCTCACACTCCCTCTCTCTCTGACTTCC
>NW_006478659.1:0-373 GCF_000325575.1 Pteropus alecto | reverse complement strand
GAGAGAGAGAGAGAGAGAGAGAGAGAGACTCAAAATTCAAAAATAAAAAGAATCGGAATTTAAAAATGGGCAATGGTTTGAACAGACACATCATCAAAGAAGATACACATGTCAAATAAGCATATTAAAAGATTTTCAACATCGTGGGTTATTAGAAAAGCAAATTAAAACCATAATGAGATACCAGTTTCTACCTACTAGAAGGCTAAAATTAAAACAAACAACAACAAAAGCTGACAATACTAAGGGTGTGACTCTCAAACAGTGCTGGCAAGAGTGCAAAATGCAAAATGATGCACTCAGTTTAAAAAAGTATGGAAGTTTTTTGACTTTTTAAAAAAATAAAGTTAATATATACTTACCATATGACCTA
>NW_006478658.1:0-373 GCF_000325575.1 Pteropus alecto | reverse complement strand
CTATGCTGTACTTTACATCCTCGTGACTGTTTTTTCAACTACCAATTAGTACTTCTTAATTTCTTCACCTTTTTCACCCAGTCCAACAACCCCCTTCACATCAAGCAATGACCAGCTTAGAGCACATTCTTTCTCTGCTACATAGTAAACAGTTTAAATAAATATTAAATATCAGTCCTAGGAAACAGAAGAGAGAGAAAATGGTCCAAGAGCTTCCATAGAGGAGATAATGTTTAAGGATTTTTAAAATTTAATAAATATATCTGAAAATGTATATAATAAAACTCTACAGTGACGTCAGAAACACGGTGGAGTGAGAGATATCCCCAGACCTCTCTCCTTGAAACAACAATGAGCTGAACATCTAAAACTC
>NW_006478657.1:0-373 GCF_000325575.1 Pteropus alecto | reverse complement strand
GCGTCTGCACCATCTCTCCACGTGCCTGGCCGGCCACATGCTGTTCCCGGAGATGACGCGCCGTCTGGGGAGGGTCCCGCGGGCTGCACCGCGCTCCGGCCTGCGCCCCTCCCCCAGCCCCTTCCTGCGCTCTATTTCCAGCCGGCCTGGCCGTGCCCTCCCGCGACCTCACATTCCTCACCCGCAGCACGTGACACGGAAGCAGAGGCTTTCGTGTCCGCGTAAGTGATTTCACATGCTCGCCCGCGGCCCTGCTCCGGCCGTGACTTCTCACTGCATCAGGCCGGGAGCCGGTGTTGGCGTCGCCCACGGCCGCCGAAGCCTGGCAGTGCCCGGGCACCACGGAAGTCCTTCTGCTGGCTCGATGGCGAGG
>NW_006478656.1:0-373 GCF_000325575.1 Pteropus alecto | reverse complement strand
TGATGCTTTCTGAAGAGACACTTAAACTAAAATTATGCTTAAGACCTGGTTTTCTCGTAAAAATTCTGCTGTGTAGCATTAGTAATCAGGATATATCCATGAAATTCTTAGTGTGAGCAACAAAGACAATCGACATCTTGAGTGCTGTGACAAGCTCCTTATTTGTACAGCCAGGTGGCATCGGTGCCCTTCAGTCATGATGTCTTTCAGTTGTTGGCCCTCTGGGACCAATGCCACAAGAAAATGTGACAGGACTTGGTTTTCTTACTATGTATTTTCTAAAGGTGAATATAACCGATGCATTAAATGTATGTTCCAAATGTTCATTAAGAACCCAAACCAAACCCTTTTTTGCCTTTTGTAATCCTGAGGG
>NW_006478655.1:0-373 GCF_000325575.1 Pteropus alecto | reverse complement strand
GACAGCTCATTGTTAGTGCCTGCGATGTCCAAAATGTCCAAAATAATTGTAGGCATAGCTTCTGTTTTACTTCTCGTGGTTCAACCAGAGTTTCCTTCAGGTGATTCCTTAATAGCCAAGATGTAAATATGAAAGTATTTTTTTTAAGTTTCTAAGAAGACCATGGATTTTCACAGAAAGAAGGAGGTACAATGAGGAAGGGCAGAGGCGGATCTAGGCTGGAGCCCCACGCGACCACTGTTTAAGGGGGCCCACAAGCTCGGGCCGCTCATCTGTACCACACGCTGGAAGGAGTGTGGGCTCTGCAGTCAAACTGTCCACACGCAGTCCTGGCTCTAATTTATGGGATCATCTTGGGAAAGTTGATTGGCCT
>NW_006478654.1:0-373 GCF_000325575.1 Pteropus alecto | reverse complement strand
GTATATACACTTGCGCGTCCTGATGGGAGGTGTGAGTAGCAAGGTCACTTTGCGAAGGGGTAGCCATGAAAATGGGAGGAATTATTGTAGCTATATTTGAAAACAATCTACCACGTGTATTAAATCACTGCTTTTGCAGCAACATTTCAGTCATTTTTATTAAAAGTGGAAAGTTAAATGTAAATACAAATTTTATTCAATTAAAATGAGATGTGCTTTGCATGGAAATAATACATTTACAAGTTCAATTTAACATGCAAATTTTTTAAAGGCTCAAATTTTCTTATTAATCACATTTATGATCTTCTAGGAAAAGCTTCTGTAATAGAATAAAATTTGGTTATTTTTTTTATTTTTATAGACAAATCAGTTT
>NW_006478653.1:0-373 GCF_000325575.1 Pteropus alecto | reverse complement strand
TGTGTGTCTGTATGTTTATTTATATTTATATATAAATTTATATATAAATGTATATCTAAATATACATATACATGTGTATGAATGTGTATATGTATAAATATATGTATATGCATATTTTAAACATGCGTGAAACATGTCCATTCATTCACTTATTCATTTAATAATTGTAGTGGAAATTTTACTATACTAAGAGCTAGAAATATAGGAATGTTTCATTCTCCCTGAAGGGAAGGAAGAGATAGGAACAAATGACCTCCCATGGATTTCAGAATCAATGCCAAAATTCTTACTATATTTTCTAAGGCTTTGCATGATCTGCCCTCTTCAGACTTTCCTCAGTTTTAGCTCTTACTAAATGTGACAGGTAATTTTA
>NW_006478652.1:0-373 GCF_000325575.1 Pteropus alecto | reverse complement strand
TATATACTAAGGTGTAAAACTGCTGTCTTATGTGGGAAATCAACATTTAGCTTTTTGAGTTCCACAGTAAATATTTCCATAGCAGATGCACCAGTTTATATCCCATAATGAATGAAGGTTCAATTTCTCCATGTCCTCATCAACTCTTGGTATTGTTCTTTATTCTTCTTATTATAGCCATGCTAATTGGTGGGAAGTTGTATCTCAGTTGTGGTTTAATTTGCATTTCAATAAACACTAAGGAAATTAAGTATCTTTTCACACTTTTATTGGCTGTTTGTATACCTTCCTTGAAGAAATATTTATTTAGATCATTTACTCATTTTTTAATAATAATAAACCAGTAATATAAATAAAATGTTTCTCTGCGTTC
>NW_006478651.1:0-373 GCF_000325575.1 Pteropus alecto | reverse complement strand
TGATCTCAACTCGTAATGTTGGTGAGAGGAAATCTTACAGTGGAGGATGAAATGCTGTGGTCAGAATGGCATCTGGTTTCATAACAACTGACTTAGCAACGGAAGCAAGAACTTACTACGTGAAGATAAGGAAGATGGTGATGGTGATGATGATAAAAAGTGGTGATGATCAACATGGTGAAGGATGCTGCTATGGATATTCTGGAAAGGAGGGTGAAAGAGGCTGAGACAAAGAACTGCTGGCCATTCTAAGCTGCCTCAGATGGTTATTAGAAGTGTGTGATGCAGTAGGGGTGGATGGTGGATATGGTAATAGATCCTCAATGTATAAAACCTTTGAAAGAAAAATAAAACAAAATGTTTGCATCACAAG
>NW_006478650.1:0-373 GCF_000325575.1 Pteropus alecto | reverse complement strand
CCCCTCTCTTCAAACCTCTACACTTCTCCCCACCTTGCTTTGAGTTAATGATATTGCTTCCTATTTGACTAAAAAAATTGAAGCATTCTGAAGAGAACTTTCACCACATCCAGCAGCACCACATCACTTACTCAACCAATATCTACAATGTCACATATCCAGCCTTTCTACCTGTCCACAGCGAAGAATTCTCTGTGTGCCTGTCTGGAGCCAACACTTCCTTCCGCCCATGTAGCAGGTCCTCTCTTCGATCTCACTCAATTCCCTCTCTCCAGCTCAAGCCAGCCCATCAACACACAAAGATACTGTTATTTCCTCTCTGGTCTTTCCTCAGTTTTTATTGATAGCTCTGTCCCTTCTCCCCATCTCTCAG
>NW_006478649.1:0-373 GCF_000325575.1 Pteropus alecto | reverse complement strand
AAATTCATCGCACTGTTCGGCTTGCAACAAGTAAGCAAAATTCCAAGGATTACAAACAGCAAGAGAATTGAAACCGAAACCTGGAACGATGAGTGAGAACGAGAGGCTCGGGCGTCCTGAGAACGACAGACACGATGAGCATTTCCCGAAGCTGGGGGTGAGCGGGGAGCTTCGTGTGTGCACGAGGCAGGTCCCTGGAGCAGGAGAATCATCCAAGGGCAGCGTGAACCGCGAGGAGGGTGACTGAAGGAGCGGGATGGAGACGCGTGAGAAATTCAGATAAGCGTGGTCTGCAGAAAAGAGTAACAGCAAAGGCTGCTCGACGATCAATAGAAGAGACAGAACCGATTCCAAGATGGCTGGGATTTGGGAT
>NW_006478648.1:0-373 GCF_000325575.1 Pteropus alecto | reverse complement strand
TGCCATCTCGTGGGCATTTTGAAAATAACACCTAAGTGTATGTCATCCTAAAAATAAATTTTCTGCTACCATCTGGTGGGCTTTTTAGGAATAACATTTGAGTGATTGTCATCATGAATATTCATTTTCGGCACAAGGACAACCAGTCTGTCCCCAGCCCTCCCCCCGAGGAGTTTGTTCAGCCGCAGGTGTTAGAGAAATCCAGTGGGAATTTGGGGAGTAACGCCACAATGCATGTCATAAAAAATATTTAAGTGTCTTCCCATGTGCATTTTATAAATAACACCCAGGGCATGTCATCATAACATGTTTTTTGTCTGTTGTCAATTCGTGTGACCCTTGTTAAAAACAAAGATTGCGTGTCTTGAAACAT
>NW_006478647.1:0-373 GCF_000325575.1 Pteropus alecto | reverse complement strand
GCTGCACCGTATTACTACCTGCTTGTGCATTCTATGCAGATGGCAACCTCAAGAGCATGAATGTCAAGACTGTTTTCCACCTGCTACTTGGTACTGAGAACAGGATACGTTAAAAATATCTACAGTTATGTCACACTGGGATTGATCATCAGTCATATAAAAACAACGGGACTAAGAATTGTCTCAAATGAAAAATGTATAACATGAATTACAATCAAGAATTGTAGTTCCTTTTTGTACATTGTTAGAATACCAACTTATTTCGCAACATATGCCAATACTCGCACCAAATCATTGACTGCACTTCTGGATATTGAAATCAAGCAGTCAATTAATACTTTCCTTTGCATGTGCTGCATATTTTCTCTAAAGT
>NW_006478646.1:0-373 GCF_000325575.1 Pteropus alecto | reverse complement strand
GTGAGCATGTGCTATATGGGACATACTTATACTAAAAGATTATCATTTGTTATTCTGAAATTCAAATTTATGTGTTTTTATTTGCTAAATCTGGCAACTCTAACTTGGACAAGGCCCTTCTGAGCCTCAGTTTCCTCATCTGCAAAATGGAGATAAAAATAGTATTGTCTTCTGAGTATCTGTCTCACAGAGTCATTATGAGGGTTTAATGAGTTAATATTTGTAAAGTGCTTAGAACAGGGTTTGACAGACAACAAGCACTAATAAATAATTGCTAAGTAAATAATTAATCCACCCAACCATTTTTTAAGATGTCTATATATTTTTTAAATTTCATTTTATTAGTTTTGAGTATACAGTACGTTGGTTAGAC
>NW_006478645.1:0-373 GCF_000325575.1 Pteropus alecto | reverse complement strand
CAGACTGAGCAGGCAGCAGAGCCCTGCAAAAGCAAGTTCTATTCTGTAGGGTCAGCCCATGCACAACAGCTTCTCCATTGTAGTCATAGGCTAGTCCTCTCAGTCAATTAATCCCTCCCTTGGTGCAAACAGCAACCAAGGCTCAACTACAACAGACACACATAATTCATAAAAGGGACACACCTAGAGCACCTGGTTCAGGTGACAAGGGACAAGGTACCACTGGGTCCTGCAGGACACCTACACGTAAGGCCACTCACTCTACTAAGACTGGGAGATGGAGCAACTCTACCAAACATGGGAAGGCAGTCAAAATGGGGAGAGAAAGAAACATGGCACAAATGAAAGAACAGAACAAAGCTCCAGAAAAATA
>NW_006478644.1:0-373 GCF_000325575.1 Pteropus alecto | reverse complement strand
GGCATTTGTGGCTTATTTCTTTGGGGCTCGCTACCTAGTCAGTTTTTACAAATCTGCGCGTGGGCTCGAAAAGCGTGTATCTTTTCTGTGTGGTGCAGGACACTTGTAATGCCTGCTTGATCTAGCTGGATCATTGTGTTTTCGAATCCCCGTGTAACTGCTGCATTCAGTGATTATTTCCCGCTCCGCCTTCATCCATGTGTAGACGAGTCTCTCTTTCATATCCCTTACTGCTATTTTGGGTAGATTCAAGACTTTCCAGTCTCTATCATTTCTTTAAAAGTTGAGTGTGGCCTAATGAAAAACTCTTCCATAATTTTACCCCTTTTTCTCCTTAAACTGCCCTCTGAGGCATGAGGAATTGGCCCCGGGG
>NW_006478643.1:0-373 GCF_000325575.1 Pteropus alecto | reverse complement strand
AGCAACCTGATCCATCCAGGGACCAAAGTCCCAACACACAGTCGCCGTCTCTGCAACAGCCACCGTGTTTACAGAGACTGTTTCCGTCGCGGTCCAACGCAGATGGCACTTACTTTTACACGCGCTCGGACTTTTACACGCATACGCCCCTGTCACATGCCCACGCCCTGCCACGCAGATGACCGCACAGAACAGTCCCGCCACAGCAGAAAGAAGCTCCCTGGTGCCCCTCCCAGTCCACACGCCCTACATGTGACCTTCCTTCTGACCTCGATCAGCGCAGACGGCTGAATTTTACAGAGATGGACCGCATGGAGGTTGGGATCCTTCTCTTCGGCGAAGCTCGCCAACATCAGCGGGGCTCTTGGAACCA
>NW_006478642.1:0-373 GCF_000325575.1 Pteropus alecto | reverse complement strand
GCACCTCGCGAGGTAAGGTGGGCATCATCAGGATCCATCTATGGGGTGGAAGGGGAACATCTGGACCACTGGACACGGCCACCTGCACTTCCCTTGGGCTGCCTCCCCTATTGCTGCCTGGATGCTGAGCCTCTCAGGGGCTGGCCCCAGAGCCTCTCCCTCCTGGGCCATCTCTCTGTTGTTGGTGGAGGGGCTACTGAGGCCTCCTGCGTGGCTGCTGTGTCTGCCCCTTGCCATGGGTTTAGTACATGTCTGGTACCAAGCACTTTGCCAGACACCTCGATGGACACAGATGGGAAGAACATGTGGTCTCTGTAAGCACCGAGCTTAGCTGCATGCACACACACACACTCAAAGATTCACACACACCAAC
>NW_006478641.1:0-373 GCF_000325575.1 Pteropus alecto | reverse complement strand
GTTCTGTTTCTCTGCAGAACCATAACTAATATAGTTGGACTCATTTCACTGGCAATGGTGATAAGATATTGCCATGGTAATATAATCATATATATAACTTCCACTAATTGGGAAAAATATTTCCAACTCTGTAGTCCACTGCCCTATTCCTTGATGAGACAACTCCAAAAAGAGATATTCTACTTCATCTTCAACTGTTCCTCAGGCCAGCTGGAAAGAAGCAGCACTGAGAAGTCCCAAACTTCCTTCTGTTAAGGGCAAACATGCATGTGTATTATATTTTTTAAATTTATTAGATTATATAGCTATATCTAGTCTGATGCCCCTATAACAAAATGATGGAATTCACATACATCAATGAGTTATTTTTTTT
>NW_006478640.1:0-373 GCF_000325575.1 Pteropus alecto | reverse complement strand
ATGAATGAATGAATGAATGAATGAATGAATAGGATTTTGGTGTACAGAAGCTCAATATCCAGTAGTAGTGGGACATGATAATGGGACAAAAAAAGCATATGTGGTCTTAGGATGCATCGAGATCATTATTGTGTTGAGGAAGAGGGAAGCGATAGTTTAATTCTTCTCTGAGCTGGTCAGGTAACAATGCAAGTGTGGCATCAATCACTAGGCATCGTCCCACAATGTCCCTTCTCCGTGCCAAACCCACACCTGGGCAAGATGAGACAAGATCCTACCGTAGCTGATAAGGCAATATTATGCACCTCTGAGCTGCTGCTTCTAGAGCTCATGGCTTTCCAAGGGTCTCTAACAGATTACATCCACATGAATT
>NW_006478639.1:0-373 GCF_000325575.1 Pteropus alecto | reverse complement strand
TCCACTTCTGGACTGGGAGCTCCTTAAAGCCAGGGATTGTGCCTGATTCATCCAGCACATAGCCTGACACATTGTGTAGGTGCTCAAAAAGTGTTTGTCGAATGACTAACTAATTGGATATGGTAATTAGGGAGTTGGATATGTGGGGTTGGAGTTCAGGAAAGAGGGCTGGGCCAGCAAGACAGTTTTGGAAGTTGTCAGAAAGGACCCATAGTTGTAAGTAGAACCATAGGGAGAGGGTAAGATAACTCACAGCAAATAAAATGGGACAAGAACAGAACACTCACTTTTTTTTCTTCTTTAATACTCCGCCCCCTTCCCCCCCACACACACTACCCCCTCTGACCTATGGATGTTGCTGTTTCCCCTTAAG
>NW_006478638.1:0-373 GCF_000325575.1 Pteropus alecto | reverse complement strand
CTAGGAAGACCAGGTGCTATAGGCCTAAATAATAAATAAACAAATAAATAAATAAAGATAGGGTGAAATGCAAAACCAACATTTTATTAAGATTTTGTTCAGTATACTTAAGCATAAGTTAATAATTGGTTTCCTTTTCTTCATATGTAACAATGGTTCCTCCTCTACCAGGTTGTTACAAAGATTACATAAGAACATTTACTAACACATGCAACTAATACCTATGGGTCTTCTTTTGCATATGAGGCACCAAGTGAGGCTCCAGGACAGAGTGATGAGCAAAAAGTGCTGTCATGAAGACACAGCATTCATCAAATGGTATAAAGTGTCACATAAAACACCAAGATGAAAAGACGTGATGCTTTGAGAGCCT
>NW_006478637.1:0-373 GCF_000325575.1 Pteropus alecto | reverse complement strand
AAGCGAATCGTTTTTTCCCTGCTGCTTCTGCGTCATTTTGTAAAGGTTGGGCACAGTTATTTGTGTGGATGCTTCTCTGCCCCGCTGGGACTACGTATTTTTCATGTTTTCTCCCCCCAAGTTGCCACCACATTGCTTCGCATTGAGTGAGCTGCTCGCAAGGGGAGGCTGAATGTCGATGTGGGCGGTTGCATTTGTTGTCGTTCGTGTGTATGTATAGGGCCCATCTTTCTCCATTTTCTCTGAAAATTGTAGAAAAGAGGAAAAAGTCTTTAAACGGAAGCCCATGAGATTTAGGTGTGACATCAAACATGTTTTCATAATTGCAAAGCTTGTTATATATTAAAAGTGGCCACTAACATTCATATATGTA
>NW_006478636.1:0-373 GCF_000325575.1 Pteropus alecto | reverse complement strand
TCTGCAGGAAAACATTACACCTTTTCCTTTCATCCATTCGGGACTTGATGGACAGGACTATGTGCTGTGCTTGTGAAGAGTGTGGAGGTTAGTTTTATTTGATGGCATGGAAGCTATTAACAGAAGAAGGAGTTGACACTGGTAACTGTCCAATCAGATGAAAGAGGTCAAACTTAAAATCTACATCTTCCTGAGGAAAAGAGGAGGAATTGACTTTTTTCTCTCAGTAATAATGGAGTGTAATTTTTTTCTGTGAAACCTCAAGTAGTAGAAGTGGAAATTCTGAAGGAACTTGAAAATGTTTCTTGGCATCTATTCAGCTCCACAATTGTTGTGAAAATAGATAGGATTGTGTAATTTATAGATACTTGTG
>NW_006478635.1:0-373 GCF_000325575.1 Pteropus alecto | reverse complement strand
ACTCATGTGGAGTATATGACCCTCAAACAAAGCTGGCATCTCAGAACAAAAGAAGAACGTAGGCTGCCGTTCATAGCAGCAAACCTCTCTTAACCTTGTTAGGATGTTGTGTGGTGACATGGCCTCAAGGCACAAAGCATGTCTTTTCCTAACAAAAAGGACAAGGGTAATGGGGTCCCAAGGCCCTAAGCCTATCCTTTCTGAAAACAAGAAGATAAGGGGACTTAACTCCCAGAGCTAGCCTGTCCTAAAGAAAGAGAATCTTATCTCAAGACCTAGGACCTTGTCTTCTGCCTACATTTATAGACAGGAACCAGAGTGCTGATCTGGATTTCCCTTATTTTCAGGAATTAGAGCTGAGAAATTGGCCCAA
>NW_006478634.1:0-373 GCF_000325575.1 Pteropus alecto | reverse complement strand
CAGGAGCTTCTTTCTCTCCAACATGTGAACAGGACCGTTTCTTTTTGCTGCCCACATTGCCGTCAGTATTGCCCTCCTCTTCCTAAGCTCTGCGTACACACATCACCTCCGTTTTTCTCACCCACTGTAGCTCTAGGATATCTGAGCTTTACCCACTTTTGTCAGCTGTGCTCATGATTGAAGATTGTACCCACAGGTGTGCGGGTGGCAGGGGCAGGAAAGGAGAGGGAGATGGGAGCCTGAGCCAGACGTGGAGCATCCTTCACATCAGGCAGTCCCTTCTAACTTTTAACATGGACTCTATTTTCCTTCGCGTAGTCATCAATGTGGAAACGTTCTCTAATTTATCAAAAGTTAACTCATTATCTTTTTT
>NW_006478633.1:0-373 GCF_000325575.1 Pteropus alecto | reverse complement strand
CCTTCTTCCTCTTACCTCTGAAAACAGGGGAACTGCTGGTTCACCCAGCCCTATAATCCTTACGACGGGTAAAAAGAGAAGTCCAAATAGGGGTCTGGAAGGATGATGAGCTGGCCCCCAGAGTGGGTAATCCAATACCGTGGGCCTGCCAGCGGGGCAGAAGGTGGATCTTGGGTATAGTATACCCCCATTTACATGTTAGAGCGGATGATCTGACTGCAGGCCGTCTTGGAAATCATTGCCAACGAGACTGGGAGAGCCCTGAGCCTCCTTGCACATCAACAGACTCAGAGGAGAAATGCCATCTAGCAAAACAGGTTGGCACTAGACTATCTCTTCGCGGCAGAAGGAGGTGTGTGTGGAAAATTCAATC
>NW_006478632.1:0-373 GCF_000325575.1 Pteropus alecto | reverse complement strand
TATTTTATGTATCAGTAGCCATGAATTTTTATCATTAGGTGTTACATAATGACTGCTTGTGCTCTTATCAGTGGCGTGAGCATTTTATGTCCACGATTCACTTCTGTTTTTATATCATTTTCATGATTTACATAAGTACAGCTATCAGTGAAGGTTTAACATTGAGATGCAATCTTGCATTCATAATATCCGATGTTTTGCAGATAGCAATGTAGAAGAGATTTAATCACCTTTTCATTTGAGTCACCTTACGTAAAACATAAATCAATAATTTAGACGTTCTAAGTCTCTAAAGGAGATTTTCCACTGCACTTGTAGAAATGGTCCCAGACAGTAAGATTTTCAGGAACAACTTCCATGTCCACGTCCTGTT
>NW_006478631.1:0-373 GCF_000325575.1 Pteropus alecto | reverse complement strand
TTCAACATCTCAGCAGCTCTTTCCTCTGGGAGACCAGTTCATGCTCCCCTTGGATCACATCCACATCAAAGACACTCATTTAACTTTCCTAGCTACTCCTCACCCACAGCTATGCCTAATCATCCTTCCCCATGCCAGCCTTTCAGAGAATTCACTTATACCCATTAAAAAGTAAAAATGGATCAACAACAAGAAAAATTTTAAACAGTTTGGCACTTTAAATGTTTATTTGAGCAAAAATCCATTGCCTACCTGTGATTAGACTCTCGAAAGCTGAATTGCTGCCACTTGGCAGTGGTGGTTGATCCTAACTTACTCATGAAGAAAATTCAGGGTTTTTGTAATTGGTTGGAATTTTCTGCATAGCTGTATC
>NW_006478630.1:0-373 GCF_000325575.1 Pteropus alecto | reverse complement strand
TCCCAGGACACCCTAGAGACTGGGGTTGGAGTAGAAATAACACCTGGGGACCAGGAACAAGCCGGTGGTCACTTGACTACTCAGGCCCTGGGCTGAGAGGTGGATCAGGTCTTTCCAGGTATTTGCAACTGACATGAGCCAGTGAGTCAATAAACGATCGAGCATAGTCAAAGTCCAAGGAATGAGCTAGAAAAGAGTGAGCGGGACAGGCAGGAGCTGGCTATGGCAGCAGAACCAGCTGGCGGCCTGTCCTTGGTCATAAACTCATTGTCTCTCTGCTGAGGGCAGGTGAAGACTTGTGCAAACGCAGAAAGGGTGATGGATAGAAAGGGGGAGCATAAACTTGCTGAAATTCTGGCCTTTGTGGGCCATT
>NW_006478629.1:0-373 GCF_000325575.1 Pteropus alecto | reverse complement strand
AGTATTCCTGAGAAAGTCCAGGCTTTGGGTTTACTAGAGGAAGAATTTAAATCAGCTTTCTTAAATATATTGAAAGAGCTAAAGGAAATCATGGACAAAGAACAGCTGCAAAGAACACTGGTAAATGAAACTACATAGCTAGATATCAAAGCCAGTAGTATTGCTTTTTTGTTTGTAACTCCTTTTCCCTCCTATATGAAAAGATAATTGCATATGCAAATGTTCATCAACTGATAAATTGATAAAGAAATGATAATCTAGCCATACAATGGAATATTCTTGGGCCATAAAAAAGAACGAAGTACTCATATATAGTACAATATAGATGAACTCGGAAGACATTATAAGTGAAAGAACACAAAAGGCTACATAT
>NW_006478628.1:0-370 GCF_000325575.1 Pteropus alecto | reverse complement strand
CAATCTGACAGACAGCCCACAATCAGCTGCTTTCCTTCTGCTTTGGGCCTCTCAACTCCCTGGCCGTCACTTTCTTCATGGGGATCGTGTATGATAGCAATGAAACCCCTGTCCATCAAAGGTGATGACAGATAGTGAGGTTTAGTCACATCCAAGTAAAAGGTCACGCTACACACTGAAATTTCAACCCCTCATGTGTCCCTACTAGAGTCTCAAAACATATTTCCCAAATAGGTTCAGAGAGAGAGAATGTGAAGCAGGCCATAGAAGCGGATTGAGAACATTGGTCTGAAGGAAGATTTTAAAGTTCAATCCTGGATCCTTCCGCGGTGTTCTGGGACAATGAAGTTCCACTGGTTCATGGAAGAAA
>NW_006478627.1:0-372 GCF_000325575.1 Pteropus alecto | reverse complement strand
TCAAACTATTCCTCCCCGGTATGGGCAAAAAAAGTCATTTTCAAAAATGCAAAGAATCAGAAAGCAAATCACTTACTAATTCTGAGGGGGAGATGGGGTTACTCAGGATCATTAAGCCAAACCATAAATGAATTAGGGTAAAGATCACTAAAAAAAGGGAAGACATGCTATAAACAAAATGGCAAATGTAAAAGTTAAGTCTAAATAATTGTTCTTGTAGTTGTGAAGTTTAATACAATGGTCAAGAATAAAATGTGTATAATAAACTTCAAATTATTTCAATAATATCAGAGAGGGGACATGGGGGATCAAAACATGCTATAATTATCATGTTAGACTAGGCAGAGATAATCTATAACATTTAATTTTTTT
>NW_006478626.1:0-373 GCF_000325575.1 Pteropus alecto | reverse complement strand
GCTGCCTCTTCTCTCTGCACCTGGCTCTCTGTGGGATCTTCATTCATGTTGCTTTTCCCTCATTGGCAGGAACTGGTGTTCTTTTGAACTATATCTTCCTGCAGTGCATTGGATTCCAGAGCTTTTTTTTTTTTTACTGTTTCCCAAATTAGATAGTCCTGTTGCATTGTGATCCAGCATGTCTGCACACAAACACAGAAATACACAAATATGCACACATGTCCGGGGGCACACATACACGACTTTCAAAGAGAACCATGAAACAATGCTGTGTGCACCCTCACTGCGTGTGATGCACTCTCACATTTTCTTTTGTGCTTCCTTGGCTCTATTCTACTTAATTCTTACAAACCATAGTCTGACACCCTACTGG
>NW_006478625.1:0-372 GCF_000325575.1 Pteropus alecto | reverse complement strand
GAAAAAAAATGTTCATGTATGCTTACCCACACAGTTCAAACCTGTATTGTTCAAAGTCAACTCTCTATAAATATCAAACCAACAAGTACACATTAAATTTACTTAATGTTACATGTCAAGCATATCTGATAATGCTATCGAAATCACCTAGGTAAAAAGAACGACCATATGATCCAGCAATCCCACCTTTGGGATTGCATGTCCAAAGGAGTTGAAATCACCATATGGAAGAAATATCCATGCTCAAATACATGTGTATTGCAACATCGTTTATATTAGCCAGAGATATGGAAACAACCTAAGTGTCTATCACTCATGAATGGATAAGGAATATGTAGTATACATGTACAATGGAATGCTGACCCATGAGAG
>NW_006478624.1:0-373 GCF_000325575.1 Pteropus alecto | reverse complement strand
TAGCAAAACGCCCATTGTAAAGGTATTTAAAAGTTTAAAGAGATATAGAAGAAAACAAGCAGAAAACTTATTAGGTAATGATAAGTCTATATAAATTAATACTGCATTTATAAAATATTAATGTGGAGTTCAAAGCAGAAATAAATAAAATACTTAGCATGTGTTATAATTTCTTTACCTATCTTCCCACTCCCACCTGTGGGAAGGCTGTGTCATCCTTGAGGGCTGAGAGTTTAGATTTTTAATTCAGACCCCACTTTTCTTTTTAATATTGTAACAGTCTGGTTATTATTTATTATTTTTATCCCCCCACAGTAAGGATATTTGGAGTGGGTCACAATCTGGGGCCCAGAGTCTGAAATCTGAGGTGCCC
>NW_006478623.1:0-372 GCF_000325575.1 Pteropus alecto | reverse complement strand
AAATAAATTTTAAATGTAAAAAAAAGTTGAAAAAAATTTACAATTACCTAAATCAAATTTTTTAAAATGAGATGAAGTAGGATTCTTGCCTTGTTGTAACCATGTCTCTAGAGCTATTAAAACATGCACTTAAAAAGAGTTTATAAAAATAGTTCTATGATTGAACAAAAAGAAGGTAGAGGGTCTATGTTCAAAGATACACAGACTTAGCTTGTTTTCCTCTCTTGTTGCATCAAAGACTTGTCTGTCCTCATTTTTAGTTCTGTTGGCCGCTGCTGATTTCTTAGTTTCTAGTTCTTCATGTGCCACCTTTTCCAGTTTTCCTTGTTCCCCCTTTTCATTTCAGTTTGGAGATTTTCTGACAGATTTGTC
>NW_006478622.1:0-372 GCF_000325575.1 Pteropus alecto | reverse complement strand
GAAATCACCCTGCAATGGCAGAAGGTAGGACGGGAGAGGACACGGGGCTGCCTGGTCTCCGGCAGCTGAGGGAGACGGAGGCTGCAGCAGCGGCAGCAGAAAATGCCTTTTAAAGGGGCCGCATCCGCGAGCAGATTTTCACGGTGACAGACCTGCTCTCTCTGCTCACCAGTGCTGATTCGGCTGTGCGCAGGGGGTACCAGGGACTTACAGGGAGATATTGTCGAAGTGAGGGCCGAGGCAAGACTCTCTCCGTACAGAAGTGCCACTGGTATCCATTGTTCCCTGTTGAGCCCTCTCCCTACCAGTGCGAGGACACAGCACTGCCATAGCCATGACCTCAACAAACTGGATAACAGAGGTCGTTCTGCC
>NW_006478621.1:0-373 GCF_000325575.1 Pteropus alecto | reverse complement strand
TTGCTTTTGGTATTTACCTAGCAGAGTTGAATACTTATGTGCACATGAATGTTGATAGCAGCTTTATTTATAATTGCTCAAACTTGGAAGCATCAAGATACCCTTCAGTAGGTGAATGGACAAATAGACTAGGGTACGTCCAGACTATGGAATATTACTCAGGGCTGAAAAGAAATGAGCTATCAAACCAGAAAAAAGACATAGAGGAAACTAAAGTGCAAATTACTAAGTGAAAGAAGCCAGCCTGAAAAGGCTACATGGTGTATGATTCCGACTATGTAACATTCTGGAAGGTAAAGGAATGAGTGGTCGCCAGGGGTTGAGGGTGAGTCAGAGAAGGACAATAGGTGCAGCATAGAGGGTGTATAATACC
>NW_006478620.1:0-372 GCF_000325575.1 Pteropus alecto | reverse complement strand
GGATTCTGTGGAAAGTAACCTCACAGGGTGATCTGCTAATAAATTCCAGACTACGCAGGTCATGGGAGGTAGTCACACCCTAGGCATATAACTTATTTAGTAAAAGGTTTGTCTTTGCCTTAAGCAAGGCCAGTCCATTGTTTCTGGTCATCTGGGTCAACATACTTTTGCAATGCCTCTTTTCAGACCCTTCCTTCTAAAGCATGACCACCCTCGGGAGGACACATAATCTTGTTAACTGTTCTGCAATCCAATCCTTTCCTTGCTTTCTCCCACCTGCAGGAAATCTTCCTTGCATTCCCTCATTAACTCCAAATGCATGAAAGAAGCTGCAAACTCATTTCTTGGAAGCATTTTTCTCAGTCTGTTGAG
>NW_006478619.1:0-372 GCF_000325575.1 Pteropus alecto | reverse complement strand
TATTTTCTCTTCTCATATTTCTCCCCTCTCCAAAATTCTACAATGCTTCGTATCAGTTCAAATGACACCTCCTTGGTGAAAGCTTTCTGGGCCCCTCTGACAGAAAGAATTATTATCCACTCTGGGCTCACAATACTCAATTATCTATTGCAATGCTTAAGATATTATATTCTACCTCTCCGTTCCTTTCTCTGCCTCCTTTATTAGACAGTTCCAGTGTCTATTTGTCTTGGAGTTTTCAGCGCCTGGGACTACCTGACCCTTGGTAGAGTTAAAGGTGTGGGGACTGCTGTTAGGAGAGTGGTTAGGGAACTAACATTTTATAGATGAGAAAGATATTACCAGAAAGGTATCAGCAGTAGAAAATTAGCA
>NW_006478618.1:0-372 GCF_000325575.1 Pteropus alecto | reverse complement strand
GGTCCCAGACTTTGGACTAAGAGCAATTGTACCATGTGAAAAGATGGAAACCCACAGGGACTTCCATTCTCCCTGAAGGAATAGTGGAAAGAGTTTTCCATATGTTGTCACTCGACCTGAATTTAAATTCCATGTTCACATCATCTGTAGGTTTCCTGGCCCATGGACCAGAGTTGAAGGAGACAAGTATTCATGTGGTGGTCCTTCTACTTTTTTTACACAATCATTTATTGATTTATTGCAGATATCAGGCGAGTGGTATTCCATTCTCATCGCCTCAGATGATAAGGAAAGTATAGAAGAAAATGGTAAACTGAGGCTTTTCGTGGAATACATGAAACTCTTGGACAACTCTTCTCTGTCATTTACATT
>NW_006478617.1:0-372 GCF_000325575.1 Pteropus alecto | reverse complement strand
AGAACACTCTATGCAATAACAGCAGAATACATGTTCTTTTCAAGTGCCCTCAGAATATTCTCCAGACTAGATCATATGTGAGACCACAAAGCGAGTCTTAAAAATTTAAAAAGATTGAAATCTTATCATGTATCTTTTGTGACCACGATGGTATGAAACTGGAAATTAATAACGGGAGGAAAATTGGAAAATTCGCAAGTATGTGCAGATGTGACAACATGCTCCCAAATAACCAATGGATCAAAGAAGTCAAAAGGGGAAAAAATGATCTGAGACAAACCAAAATGGAAACACAGTATGCCAAAACTTATAGGACGTAGCAAAGGCAGTTCTAAGAGGAAAGTTTACAGCACTAAACTCCTACATTAAGAA
>NW_006478616.1:0-372 GCF_000325575.1 Pteropus alecto | reverse complement strand
AGAACTTGACCACCGGCACCCTCCCTTTTTGCTCCCCAGGTCACCCGATGACTCGCGCCTTTATCACACATTCTGGCTCCCACGGTATTTATGAAGGAATATGCAATGGCGTCCCGATGGTGATGATGCCTTTGTTTGGTGATCAGATGGACAACGCGAAGCGCATGGAGACTCGGGGAGCGGGAGTGACCTTGAACGTCCTGGAAATGACTTCTGAAGATTTAGCAAATGCCCTTAAAACTGTCATCAGTGACAAAAGGTAAGAGAGAAGGTACAGAGGACTACTACCTGTGTTTTGGCCGTCGTATTCACAATAAATGTTCAAATGTGAAAATACATAAACATCTAATTTATCAGTAAGACAAGTTAGGG
>NW_006478615.1:0-372 GCF_000325575.1 Pteropus alecto | reverse complement strand
GGAGCACCGCGTGCACCAAGGTGGCAGAGGACAGGGTCCTTTCGGCCAAGGAAGGAAAACCTGAGCAGGACTCAGTCCGGGGACTGGGCGTCCAAACGATTTTGCAAACTTCTAAGAAAAGTCTTGAAGGGAGACTCAGGTTCGTAGGGAATTTCAACTTCGTTCTCACCATTCCATGAGAGCAGTAACACACGTTACTCCAGGAGTGGGAGAAGCAGTGAAAATCAAATACTCTTTGATCATCAGAGCTATTACTAGCAGGTGCTATCTACGACGAAGGACCCTGTCCCTCTCAGCAGAGCCTTTGCAAAGCAGATGAAAGGCCTCAGAATGGGACCCATAACTAGGACATCTCCTTATTCATTTAACAGA
>NW_006478614.1:0-372 GCF_000325575.1 Pteropus alecto | reverse complement strand
TTGTGCAATGTAAATGGTTTTCCATATACAAAGTATGTGATTGACAGCTACATATGATGTTTTCCTTAATCTTCAGAGTAATTTTAAATGGAAAAGGAACAGAGTGACACCCATAATTTGGTTCATGTGTTGACAGAAAAGAACTCATATGAAGAAGCAAAAGGGTGCTGTCATTATTGTTCTCCAACACAGCGTTTTACATATGTGCATGCACACACACACAGATATACAACAAACACTGTATAACAGAAAGGAAAAAAGAGCCAGAGCACAACAAGAGCAAGCAAATGCATGTGATAAAGTCTTACAGGAATGATCATGTAATCTGTATCTGCACAGTTGCAGGAGAAGGCGTCGCAGGAGAAGGCGTCC
>NW_006478613.1:0-374 GCF_000325575.1 Pteropus alecto | reverse complement strand
TTGAGAACAGGACATTGTGGACATCACTCATTCATACAGGGTCACTAAGAGTTGGAGCAGACTCAATGGCATGTGGTGCACACACGTATTACTAGTATCCCTCCAGACACATTATACATTTTACACTTTCACCAAATAGGTATGAGAGTGACTACTCTTGTAGTTAACTTCTTATTTCAACTCTAGATATTGCCCACTGAACTCAAAAAGAGCCTAGAAGCTTTGCTAGAAACAAAGGATAAAGATTTATTCCAGGATCTTAGAGTTTACAGACTGGGAACATAGCTAGGCTAAAACCCAAAAGTGTTTCAAAGAAGAAGGAAAAGTTAAAAGTTCTTATATAGTAAAAAGTACATTCTTGAGAATTATTAGTC
>NW_006478612.1:0-372 GCF_000325575.1 Pteropus alecto | reverse complement strand
AGTTATGTGTACACTCTACCGTAGTCTATTAAGTGTGTAATAACATTGTGTCTAAAAACCCAATGTATAAACCTTAATTAAAAAGCACTTTACTGCTCCAAAATGCTAACCATCATCAGAGCATGTTGGAAAAATGACTCTGATAGACTTGCTTGATTGATGTAGGGCAGCTACAAATCTTCCACATGTGAAGAAACGCAGCATCTGCGAAGCACAATAAAGCAAAGGTCAATAAGACAACATATGTCAATAATTTCTAGTATATAAGTTATGTTTCTTAGTATCGCTTTTTTTAATCCAGAAATGTTTTATCTGATGTTTTCTAACAAACTTCCCAAAGTTTAGTGACTTAAGTACATAACATATTTTATT
>NW_006478611.1:0-372 GCF_000325575.1 Pteropus alecto | reverse complement strand
GTCTCAGTGGACATTACTGTATGCCCGCTGAATGAAACATCAGCAAAATATATCATGGCACTGCGGTTTTCTGATAAAGTAACTCATCGAATTGAAGATTTGGTTGCAAACATTAAGACTGAATTCATATCTGGACTGCAGAACTACACTTTAGCCTTAAAAATGGATGAATCGAATGTGCTACAACATGGAGGAATCTTGAAGATGTTATGCTGAGTGAAATAAGCCAGATGCAAAGGACAAATACTGTAGGGTTCGACTTATATGAAGAACTTAGAATAGTCAAATCCATAGAGACAGAAAGTAGAACGGGAGCTGAAATGAGGGAGCAGCGAAGTGTTCTTGCTTACTGGGTATAGAGTGTCAGCATAG
>NW_006478610.1:0-372 GCF_000325575.1 Pteropus alecto | reverse complement strand
TTTATTCCTTTTAAATTGTATATTTTCCATATTTATTCAATTCAATAGGCATCTATTTTGTACATGTCTATATGTGTTATTGAGGGACACAGATAGATGAACAATGATTAATCCAACAGTATGGGAAGTACTAGTTTGGAGGTACCTTCTTCCACAGGGGGACTTCCCGGAGGAGGCAACATATAAACAGAGCCCCCCCCCCGGCTGAGAGAGTGGGTTAGAAAGGGTGGATGGGCATGGATTGGCAGAATGGCCGCCTTCTGCCTGGACAGGGCTTCCCGGGGGAGAGAACGAGGAGGCGGGGTGAGCAGGGTGGCTGGGCCAGGCCGCCTAGTGAGGCTGGCATGTGTAATACGGCCAGGGCTGGGCGCG
>NW_006478609.1:0-372 GCF_000325575.1 Pteropus alecto | reverse complement strand
AAAAAAAAAAGTCTAGTTTAGGAATCAGTATTCCATATATGGTTTTTCTTCAAAGGCAACTTATTTTCAGGAAACTGGAGAAAAAAACCTTTAGCTCTTTTGGACTTAACATGCCCAAAAATGACTGTTTAAATCTAAAACAGTATTTTAGTCTTATATTTTAAAAACCAGTGTTTAATGAGTTTTATTTTACATTTTCTAAAATACGTAATTAAAAAGTGAATCTAGGCAGAAGAGAAAGTTCCTTTTTCAAATGACTAATGATATTAATTGTGCTCAACGTACACCTCTGACATTATGATTATTTTACTACTGTTTAGACGCGGCACATCTGCTGGACAACCTACTTTCCAAAACTCAGATATATTAACT
>NW_006478608.1:0-372 GCF_000325575.1 Pteropus alecto | reverse complement strand
GCTAGACTTGCTGCAGCAAAGTAACTATGGTATTTCGGCACTGCTCTTGTCAGTATGCTTTTGTGTCATTTCCACGATGGTCACAGAATTTGCAGAATGGTCTCTGGCTATGCCTAGTGGCCCAGGAAGGCTAGGGCTCCTAACAGTGGCGAGCTGAGGGGATGACCAGGGACCTGCGGGCTGCATGCACTGCGCACCCCTGCAAGGTCCTGCCAAGCTCCACTACACTCGACCCGTGTCTCAGAGTGCAAGAGTGTGAGCAAATAACGAGCAGGTGATGAATGATGGTCAAGGACACAGCAGACCAACATTCTAGATACACATGTAGCAAGGAACCGAATGACACTGCTTTAAGCAGGAGTTCAAGGAGAA
>NW_006478607.1:0-372 GCF_000325575.1 Pteropus alecto | reverse complement strand
AATCCCTCCCCCTGAGCCCTGCCTTGATTTTCTTACTATCCTCTTTCAGTTCACTGTTTCAAAATCTTTGCCCACTAAGCTGTTCTCAGAATGCTCTAACCACAATTCCGTTGCATAATTTATATGTCTGTTGTTTCCTCCTCTTAGAATATTCTTGTCCACCATAAATGTATGGCTTGCTGCCTCATTGCTTCCAGATTTCTCCATAGTGTCACTTTTTAGATAGAACTTTCCTAACGATCTTATGTTCCATAGCAGTGATCCATCTTTACTCTCCATCACTCTTAACTCTGCTTTGTTTTCCTTCATGAGACAAAGTATATATTACTTTGTGTATATCTTACTGTCATTATCTTCTCATTAAAAAAAAAA
>NW_006478606.1:0-372 GCF_000325575.1 Pteropus alecto | reverse complement strand
AAAAAAAAACAAAGCAAAACCCTAGGTCTCACAACCCTTCCAACTGCTGTCTTATTGCTTGGCCTTCATTTACAGCAAACTTACTGAAAGAAGTTGTTAACAACCGCTGTTTCCAGTTATCCTCCTCCCAATCTCTCTTGAGTCCACTCCAATAAGGCTTTGACATCCACTACCAAGACTGGATTATCATGATCATCAATTGCCTCCATATTGCTAAATCCAGTGGTCGATTCTCAGTTATCATCTCGCTTGACCATGAGGAAGAGAGGGGTTAGTTGTTCACCCAATCTCTCCCTTCTTCCTCCTGGGCACTGGCAGGACCATATTTCCCAAATTTATCTGTAGTTTGATGTGGCTGTATAACTGAGGCCT
>NW_006478605.1:0-372 GCF_000325575.1 Pteropus alecto | reverse complement strand
TTCAATTTTTTATATTTACATAATCTTATGATCTTAATGGTTATTCCAGAGATCGTAACATGCATACTCAACATCGTATAGTATAATCCACATCATTAATTTACCTCTTCCCAATACTTCTGGAAGCTTAGCCATTTTAACTCTACATGCTTCCCAGCTTTTGTAACAAATGTTTGCATTTTGTTCTGCATGTATTTATAATCCATAAGATACTATTAGTATTGTTCTGTTCGGTCAATTTATTTTACCCACATATTTACTGTTTCTTGTGTACTTCACACCCACCTGCACAATTATTTTTCTTTCTCTCGATGGAAAAAGAAAGGTCAGTATGTCTTTGAGTGCTGACCTGCTGGTAATAACTTTTTTTTT
>NW_006478604.1:0-372 GCF_000325575.1 Pteropus alecto | reverse complement strand
AAAAAAAAAATTAAGAAAACAATCCCAATTACTATAACACCAAAAAGTATAAAATGCTTAAATAAGGAGGTAAAAGACTTGTACACTCAAAACTACAAAACAATGATGAGAAAAATTAAAGAAGATACAAATGGAAAGATATCCTATGTTCATGGATTAAAAGACTTAATATTAAAATGTCCATACTACACTAAGCAAACTACAGATTCAATGTAATTTCTATAAAAATTCCAATGTTACTTTTTGCAGAAGTAGAAAAAAATCCAAAAATTCATATGGAAACACAAAAGATTCTGAATAGCCAAAATAATTTTGAGAAAAAAGAACAAATCTGGAGGTTTCACATTTTCTGATTTCAACAATATTATAAAG
>NW_006478603.1:0-372 GCF_000325575.1 Pteropus alecto | reverse complement strand
GCTTTGTGTAATTGTTTTGCTTTATATGTTTTTATATATTTTATGAATTCTATTATTTTGAAGCCATGTTATTAGGCATATACAAGTTTATGATTATATCTTCTAGATGGATTTTTTCCTTTACTTATTACAAAGTGTGCTTTTTCATCTCTGTAGTTACTTTTTTGCTGTATTATCTGGTAAGGATTACTCTGAGCTTTGTTTTGGTTAGCATTTGCATGTGATGTATATTTATATTCAATTATTTTCAGCCTTTCTTATGGGTTTCATGAATGTCTATTTTAAGTATCATACAGCTGGATTAAAAATGCAAATGCAAAATAATTTCAGTCTTTTCATTAATGAGTTTAATTCATTTAAGTTTTTCTGTGA
>NW_006478602.1:0-372 GCF_000325575.1 Pteropus alecto | reverse complement strand
TGCCGACGGAGCGTCACGTGCACCGCTCACGAGCCACTCTGTCCATGAACGTTTTCATCGGGAATCAGCCGTATCTCGTAGGACTGCGGCCAACCCTGCTTTTCTTTCCCTGTTCATTTGCAGGTTTCTCATTCATTTATTTTTTCAGTTTTAATTTCCGTTTTCCATTGCAGTTGAGCGTGATGGCAGCGTCAGGCGTGCGGCATCGTGGTAGGACATTTGCAGGGCTTATGAAGTGACCACTTCGCCGGGTCCGGTGCCCACAGTCCCTGAGCTGGGTCACCCCCTCCCCGGGCTCAGCCCCGTTCCCGTGCGGGCGACACGGCCTGTGGGCGTCGGGGTGCCATGCGCGGCAGCCCCCGCATCGATGCA
>NW_006478601.1:0-372 GCF_000325575.1 Pteropus alecto | reverse complement strand
CTCTCTCTCTCTCTCTCTCTCATTGAACTTAACTGCTGCTGGCTTGCCTCCCGGCCCCATGCAGGGCACTGACAAACAACTGATGGCCCAGACTTAGTTCTGGCCCTTATAGAGAGATGAAAGAGGTAGATGCATCTACAGACTATGACAATACAGAAAGGCTATCACTACCCCAGAGGGATGTACACAGAACATGGAAAACCAGAGGAGGCAGCTGCTTATTTGGCCAGGAGGGTCAGGAAAGGCTTCACACAGAAGGTACCCTCTGTGCTGGATCTTGAAGGATACATAGGAGTCTGCCAGGTATGGTAAGAGGAATCGGGAAGGCAGAGAAAGAAGGGATATTTAAGGAAGGATGAGATTTTCCTGATG
>NW_006478600.1:0-372 GCF_000325575.1 Pteropus alecto | reverse complement strand
AGGTGCCATTATGTCTATTTTGCTCACTATTGTATTGCAATGGGTGGATGATAGTTATTAAAATAATCAATAGACATTTGCTGGGTTGAGGATATAGATATTGGAAGGGATTTTGACCTGTAACTCCATTCACCAACTAGTTATTAAAGGTTCGGTGTTTAGAATGAAATATTTGAACACTTTTAGGACTAGAGCTTTGTTGGTAATGCAAAAGATAATTTAGAGGGTAAGATGATGAAGATAAGGGATTTAGATAGAATATTAGTAGGAATGAAGGAAAGGAAATGGAAACATGAAAAATTAAGAATATACATCAGAGCTTAGTGAGAGTATTGACTGTGTGAGAGAAAAAGTGTTTTATTACTAAAAAAA
>NW_006478599.1:0-372 GCF_000325575.1 Pteropus alecto | reverse complement strand
GCCAGGAGATCACGCAAATCGAACAGGCTGGTTTTTTCCGGGCTGGGACTGCTGAAAACCTATATGGTCACGTTAAACAAGGTGTGACTCTGGAAAAACTCTGATACACGTGCCCAAGGGGACAGCTGCAAGACTGCTCACTGGCACACTCGAAGAGCAAAACCCTGGAGACATCAATGGGCCCCTGGCAGGTGGACAGATAAAAGTGCTTTGGAGTCACCGCGCCGAGGGGCCTTACACCTGTGGGGTCACGGGCATCAGTGAGAACAACGCATACAAACAGTGCTGAGCAAAGCAGGCTCCACACGAGAACTAACCATGTGATGCCATTTATACGAGGTGCACACTTGCAAAACATACTGTGTATTTTTT
>NW_006478598.1:0-372 GCF_000325575.1 Pteropus alecto | reverse complement strand
CTCTGGAGAAGGTTGGTCCCCACACTGGCAGGGCAGTGCAAGCAGTGAAGGGGATGAAAGGGGCTTTGGTGTGCACAGGGTCACACTGTGTTAGGTAGAGCAGATGCGCCTGGGAGGAGACGGGGTGGTCCAGATCAGTGAGTTTCAGGTTTTTATTTTGATTCTCTTTAAGAAGCTGCTTTGGTGGAGCTGGGGAGCTCTTCTCCAGCCATCAGCTTGCCCATCCTTCTCACTCCACTCTCCACCTGGGGTTGTCTCGTAGCAGAGTCCAACAGGCAAGGGTGGAGATGTCTGAACAGTGTTTTGGTAAATAGTGAACACGGCGAGAACGGCACTGAACCATGGAATGCCAAAGGGGTCGCCAGGTTCTAG
>NW_006478597.1:0-372 GCF_000325575.1 Pteropus alecto | reverse complement strand
GCTAACACAGTTCACACATAGTGGAACTGGAATTTGAACCAAGACAGTTCTCCTCCAAAGCCCATAATCTTAAATACAATCTTAAAATATCTGTGTGGCCGGCACAATGAGTGAAGAATAGGTCTGTGCCTTAAAGAGTCTCACCTCTCCTTTAGCACAGAGGATGAGCGATGGTGATTGAAGCAGGTGTCCCATAAGAGCATCCATAGCCTCCTAACAGTATCAGCCACAGAGAATGGATGCTGGCAAGGTGGTGGCCAGACACCCTGCCCCACGGAAAGAAGACAGTGTTTTCAGGGGAAGGGGACAACCGTAGCCAAAATAGCCTCCGTGAGGATAATTTAGACTTTTGCTACTCATCACAGCCAGGAA
>NW_006478596.1:0-372 GCF_000325575.1 Pteropus alecto | reverse complement strand
TAGTACGTTTTATCACCATCAATGATAATGGTCAATACCCTATGCTTGCTGCTTCAGCGAGTTGCATATAGGAAGATGGATGAGAATAGTGCCTCCAACCATATATAGATGTCGAAAAAGTCACAGGACAAAGAAACTGTGCTTTAAATAATGAAAAGTTTATGCACATAATGGCCTTAGCTGCCATTTGTACTGGTATTAGATTTATATTTGGTATATGCAAAAGTTACTGGTTATGCATTGGCAAACTCATTTGCACAGAGAAATATCTATAGGTACAAAGTTCATATCCATGAACTTAGTTCCTACAAGGCATTCCAATAGGTAAAAGGAAAAATAACCTATAATTAAATAAAAACTATTTTTCTAAGA
>NW_006478595.1:0-372 GCF_000325575.1 Pteropus alecto | reverse complement strand
CCATCCACCATCCACCATCCACCATCCATCCCTCACTCATCCATCACTTGTTCGGTATTTGGTGAGCATCTGCCGTATGCGAGGCACTGTGATGAGCAGGACAGATGTATCTGCCTCATAAAGCTTATTTTCTAGCAAGGAGGCAGACGATAAAAAAGTGATAAATAGAA
Organism: Pteropus alecto; assembly: GCF_000325575.1. Lineage (NCBI taxonomy): Eukaryota > Metazoa > Chordata > Mammalia > Chiroptera > Pteropodidae > Pteropus > Pteropus alecto. The sequence goes on along the minus strand of NW_006478595.1, from coordinate 202 downwards.
TAATTTCAGAAATGCTGAGTGCTGGGAAGGAAACAACCCAGAGTGGATAGAGTAAGGGGTTGGTCTCTGGATGGTGTGGGTGGCGGGGCCACCCCTTTGGGTTGAGTAGAGATCTATTACGTTTGTGTCTCCCCCAGATTCACATGTTGAAACCCTGTTCCCCAGTGGATGGCATTAGGAGGTGGGGCCTTTAGGAAGTGAT
>NW_006478594.1:0-372 GCF_000325575.1 Pteropus alecto | reverse complement strand
CTTCTTTGAATGTTTGGTAAAATTCACTCATGAAGACATCTGGTCCAGAACTTTTGTTTGTTCGGAGTTTTTTGATTACTGGTTTAATTTTCTTAGTAGTAATCCATCTGTTCAGATTTTCTATCTCTTCCTAATTCAGTCTTGGAACATGGTAGGTTTCTAGAAATTTATCCAATTCTTCCAGATTGTCCAATTTGTGTATATAATTTTTTATAATATTTTCCTATGTCTTTATATTTCTGGTGTTGGTTGTCACTTCTCATCTTTCATTTCTGAATTTGTTTATGTGGGTCCTCTCTCTTTTTTATTGACAAGTCTTGTTAAAGTTCATATATTTTTCTTTTCAAAGAAACAGCTCTTGTTTTCATTGAT
>NW_006478593.1:0-372 GCF_000325575.1 Pteropus alecto | reverse complement strand
AGAGAGATATATATGTCCTAACGTTCAATATGTGTAAACTGCGCGCCATTTTTATTAGGTTCCTATCTTTTCTTTAACGTGTCACTGATGAGGTTTTTCCATATGCCCTGTAGTTTGTATTGCGCACTTCTAGAAAGCACTGTGATTCTTTAGGAAGGCACGTGTCACTCTACGGAACTGACTGCATTGCAAAATAAATTACATGCTCATCGCAGACAATCTTAAAACAAGTTAATAAGAAACAAAGGACAGCAAATATCAACCATATTTCCACCCCTCAGAAGAAATCATTTTCTCTGCATCTACACACAACCATACACACATAATCACACGTAACATATACACCATCACACATGCATACACAACCACACA
>NW_006478592.1:0-372 GCF_000325575.1 Pteropus alecto | reverse complement strand
AATCAATAATTAATAACCTTCCAAAACAGAAAGCTCCAGGCTCATATGGTTTCACTGGTGAATTCAATCAAACATTTAAGAAGAAATGATATCAAATTGTCTACAATCTCATCCAGAAAATAGAAGCAGAGGGAACACTGCTTAACCTATTCTATGAAGCCAGCATTACTCTAATACCCAAATCAGAGAAAGACATTACAGGAAAGGAAAACTACAGACTCTCTCATGAACAAAATGCAAAAGTCCTCAAGAAAGTATTAGCAAATAAAATCCAACAGGGTGTAAAAATAATTCTATACCATGAAAAGTGAGATTTAGTCCAGGTATGCAAGGCTAATTAAACTTTGGAAAATCAATTAATGTACCTATCAT
>NW_006478591.1:0-372 GCF_000325575.1 Pteropus alecto | reverse complement strand
AAATGTTAAAAGTTAACACCAACAATAATTCAATATTGAAAAATTTTGATCATAAGATGTTGCAACTGACCATTTGTTCTATGGGAATATTATAAAGCCCATATTTTCTTTATGCTATAGAGGACAATTTTGAGCATTTAAATGTGTCCAAACTTATATACTTTTGAAACACCACTTACCACAATTCTTTCCTATTCGGAAAATACCAATATTAGTAGTTAATATATATTGAGCAATTACTCTGCTCTAGAGATTGTGCTTTGTTTCATTTCATTTTATCCTCAAAATAGCCACATGGAGTAGGTACTATAACCATCCCTATTTAACATGTGAGGAAACTGTAAAGTAGGGATGTGAAATATACTTCTCAGG
>NW_006478590.1:0-372 GCF_000325575.1 Pteropus alecto | reverse complement strand
AAAAATCATTATATGCTTTGCAGTGTTTTCAAAATTTACTAAGTTCTCAGTAGGATGCCAATATAAAGAGCTTTATTACCTTCAGTGCTCAAATGCAACCCTAATTACAAATTAAGCCATGCATGTCATATTAACTCCTTCAGATCACAAGAGAAACATTTAGCAAACTCCAAGGGTAACATCTCTAAATTTAATACATTAGCGTATTTCACTGTGGCCTGACAGGCTTTCCAAAGGACTGAACTAATGTTTAGGGAAATATTCATGCTTAGGTTGGAAGACTTGTAAATACTGGGATGATCCAGGGAATGCACCGGGTTCTAAATACACTGCATTAACCTGGACAAGGGTAGAATTTGGACAAATATGCCA
>NW_006478589.1:0-372 GCF_000325575.1 Pteropus alecto | reverse complement strand
CAATGGCTTCTGCCAGCACTTCTTTCTGGGAGAAAATTGCCCCTTCAGCCCTCTCCCTGAAGCTAGACAATTCAGCTCCTCCCCACATGTCCCTAACAACTTTCTAGCTGCTGCCCCAGTGGTGGAGCTCAGAGCAAGTAAGTCCATCAGCAAGTAAGTCCATGCATAAGCCCTTTAGGAGGAATGCGTGGGACTCCAGGAGCCCTCCATCTCATGCAGCCATACTCTCTGCTGGTTTTCACAGCCATGAGTTATGGGGATTTCTCTCCCTGGCACTGGAACCTTGGGCTGGGAAGCCTGCTGTGAGGATGGAACCCCTGGCTATTCACAGGGGACTTCTGCAGCCAAGATATCCCTCTTGATTTTTAACCA
>NW_006478588.1:0-372 GCF_000325575.1 Pteropus alecto | reverse complement strand
TTTAAGAAGCATCTGCCGCTGCCACTCCCGCAGACCCCGTCCCAGCCGCTCCGGATCAGGCAGCCCTGTGTCCTCGCCCTCACCCACCTTCTGCAGTTGCAGGGTGCTTTCTTCGATTTCTCTGTAGTTGTATGGATTGTTCCTCTAGATCTCAGGTGATCTTTTCTTGCCACTGCTCCTGGTTTCCGTCACAACTTTGAATTAGTCGCCAGAAGGATGAACCGAGCCTCTATCATCTATAACTTTTTTTGGTCCTCTTCTCATTCATTTTAATCATCATTCCAAACACAAGTCATCTTCCGAAGGTAATTCATTTTTCATCCCCAGTAACTTTGGTAAGTCCAATTAATCAATATTGTTCCTTTTTCCCTC
>NW_006478587.1:0-372 GCF_000325575.1 Pteropus alecto | reverse complement strand
CCTTAGCACGCACTCAGCCAAGCCACAAGCAACCTGGGTTGTCCTGTGCTTGAGGATATTGCACGATGGACATACAGAATATTGTTCATATTGTCATGTGCTTTTCTCATATGGAAATCATGATAGAATGAAATAATTTTCTTCACATTTTAATAAAGGCAGATATGCTGAAGACAGCATATCTTATGTGTTTGTTAAATAACTTCATAATTTAAAAATAACATAATCTCGAGCGATAACCAGATTCTGTGTGTCCTCTTCCAGCTAAATCACATGAGCGTCCAAGCATCCCTGCTAACAGTTCCCGGCCCCTGGCAAACTGCAGCCGGTCGGGCGGGGCGGGACCCTCTCTGCTGTGGCCGGCTCCGCAGG
>NW_006478586.1:0-372 GCF_000325575.1 Pteropus alecto | reverse complement strand
AAAAATATTTTCTACTAGCAATTGTGATTGCTTCTTTGACCTACAAGTTATTTTAAAGGTTACTGTTTAAATTCCAAATATTTAGGAGTTTTTAGACCTCTTTCTGCAATTGATTTTCTAAATCAATTCTATCAGTCCTTTGTACTAAGTCTTTTTTATGTACTAAGACTTCTTTTGTGGCCAAACAGATTTTTTTGTGTATGTTTGATTATTTCATCTACATAGCAGGGTTTGGCTGGAGCCTCAATTGCAGGTTTGGGTACAGGTTGCAGGTGCCTGGAGAGCAGTGTGCACTTGCTGCACAGAAGTAGGTGGCTGAGTCTCCAGGCTGGGAGGCCCTGATGTACAATGAGAAGAGTCTGGCGTTTTTGC
>NW_006478585.1:0-370 GCF_000325575.1 Pteropus alecto | reverse complement strand
AAACATTTTATTCGACTCACGTGCATCTTAGAAAATGCGTTCGGGTTTGCAAATATGTTCCCGTAATACAGATCGGTGTGTCTGGAGTGAGTCTTGGCAGTGTATTTCTCTCTGGAAAAATAAACAATCATACGTCTTAGTGGAATCACAGAATGATTAAGAAATGATTGAAGACTCCACTCCCGGGAATTTCGGGCAAATTGAGACGGTGTAGACAAAACTCTGGGTTTAAATTCCAGTATATTTCTATTCTCTTCTTAAAATCAGGGAAGAAGTATGAGTTTTCCCTGCTGATTCTATCTATTTATCTATCTATCTATCTATCCACCTACCTATCATCCATCTATCTATCATCTGTCTTTCTATTTAC
>NW_006478584.1:0-372 GCF_000325575.1 Pteropus alecto | reverse complement strand
AGAAGGAGGCTTAGACGGGTGTGTGCAGGGACTGGCGGAGAATTGGGTCCACAGGCTAGACAGTCTTTCTCCTCAGCTTTCCCCTTCCCCGCTCCCCTCTGAGATGGCCTCCAATGCTTTCTTGGGCAGCACAGACCACTCTGAGAGTTGCAATGACCTTTGCAGAAAATTGTCTTTTTTAGAAGATTTAACTGCATTTAAAAGCACCATGGGAGGCTTTTAAGAAGGTGTTCTGGAGTGGAAGGATGAGCTAGAAAGAGTCCTGGAGACAAACGGGTAGTTCTGAGAACATCTCTGCCTCAGGAGCATCCTAAGCTGGGAGAGTAGACTTGAGAGCAGGCAGTCAGGTTGGTTTTTCCAAAGCACTGGCAT
>NW_006478583.1:0-372 GCF_000325575.1 Pteropus alecto | reverse complement strand
GCTTTTGAATTCTATACTGTTATAATAAGTCTTGAAATCTTCTACTGTAAATCTTCCAGTTATTTTCTTATTTGTTAAGATCATCCTGGCTAGTCTTATCCCTTTGCATTTTCAAATACGTTTTTGAATAATTTTGTCAAATTAAAATATATATTGGATTTTGACTGAAATTTTATTGATCTATAGATACCTTTACAATAGCATGTCTTTTAATCCATGAGTGTAGTATATTCACCCCCACTCCTCATTTATATAGGTCTTCTTAATTCCTTTCAGAAAGGTTTTGTAGTTTTTATGTAGAAGTCTGGCTCCTATTTTGTTAGATTTATTCATAGGTGTTTGGTGGTTTTGATGTGTTGTAAATGGTTCTTT
>NW_006478582.1:0-372 GCF_000325575.1 Pteropus alecto | reverse complement strand
ATCCCGCACGCTTCCCCCGGGAAGCCCACCTTGCTACCCCTACCCCCGGGAGTCGCGACCTGCTTCTACGGAATGGAGTTTTTACAGGAAATATGCAACTGGTCTTCATCTGGGTCCTGGCGCAGGGCTCCGAAAACCCAGGGACCTTCCTGAGCGACAGGGGTGACAGGAGCGACTTTTGTTCTAGCGAGGCAGAGGCAACTCTATGCGGCCCCCACACAGCTTCGGGGTGGGGGCGCTGGCCACCAGCAAGACCCGGCTTGGACCTTCCGGTGTCACACCCCCAGCCTCGGGGGAGGGGAAAGGGACAGGGACTGAGACCAGCTAATCACCACGAGACAGCGATTTAATCAACCGCACGCACATAACGAG
>NW_006478581.1:0-372 GCF_000325575.1 Pteropus alecto | reverse complement strand
GACCAGGCAGCGGCCAGCTCGGCACACGGACCTCAGGGTGCAGACTCCTGCTAAGTGTCCCCTGTGCGGAGCGAAAGCTCCAAGGACCCTATTGCCTCCAAGTCTTCACTGATGGCGTGAGACAAAAAAGACTCACAGGACACAGCATCTGAGTCGAGCCGGGGCGCTCTGCGCTGAGTAGCGGCCTGGAGAAACCCCACGAGCTGGAGTCAAACCAGAACGTCCTGTCTGCAGGCGGGGAGCCCGGCGTCTGCACCAAGCTTATCCGTGGTGGACCCCAACACAGCAGAGCGCGTCCCCGGGTACGGAGATGCTAGAAACTTGGTGGGAACGGCCACGAGGAAGTCAGCAGCTGCGCTCCGTGCATCCGGG
>NW_006478580.1:0-372 GCF_000325575.1 Pteropus alecto | reverse complement strand
ACACACACACACACACACACACACACACAAGTAGAGTCACATATGCACCAATATACACATGTCATCAAAATCCCAGGAGACAGTCTTAGACACAGAAACACCTACACAATCACAAAGAAATGCATATGTGCACAAGACCCCCCTACACATACATAGCACAGAATATGTCAATACACATATGAACACACATACTCCGACTCCCACAAGACAAACAGCAATGAGCCTGCACACACACACAGAGATGCACAAATACATACTCAGAAACACATCTGAGTCATTAAATCTCCAGGAGGGAGTCGCAGATTCACAAACTCAGAGAGAGAGAGATACACATAAATCCCACATGCATAAAGTATGGAACACGTAGACATA
>NW_006478579.1:0-372 GCF_000325575.1 Pteropus alecto | reverse complement strand
TTAATTTTTTTCCTCTATATTTGTGGCACAATGTCAGTTTTTTCTGTGTGCTTTTACCACTTTCTTGTTAAGAAAATGTGACTTGGGTTTTTCTTTAGAACCCAGTGGCGGTGCATATTATTTGTGTGTTTGATAAAATTAGGATTGAAAGTGATTTGAGAATGTGAGCTTTGATCAAACTCACACATCTATTCTCTTTGACCAAATTCTGTATGTATCTGTTCACATTTACTCTCGTTGAATTTATAACACAGAGTTCGTAATATTCACTGGTATAGCTGCAGTACCTAGCAGAAGCTTTTTTACATAGTTGATAATCAGATGTTTGTTAAGGAACAAAGGAAAGGGGAGTTCTGTGATTTATTTGTAATT
>NW_006478578.1:0-372 GCF_000325575.1 Pteropus alecto | reverse complement strand
GTTTTGAGCTCAGAAAGATGGTTAATAGAAGGCAGAGCTAGGCCTGGGCCTTGGGCCAAACCTCCTCACTCCACAAGCAATCCTGGAGTATACACTTTGTTCCAGTGTCTGAGCACAGATATGTTACGAATGTGCTGAGGGTGTGTTTGTTGAGTGAACACCTGTATGGAACTTCTAGAAAGTGCAGGACTGACAGTGGCAGTGTACAGGGAGATTGTGGGGTTCCAGCTGAGAGAGTACTGAGTGGAAAGGGAGAGGGCATACAAGGGAGGTGGGAATAGCACTGTGTTTCCAGAGCCAGTGCTGCCTCTTTTCATCCAGTGGGTCCTGGGAAGCTTTCCACATGGTGCTAGTCAGAAAGGATAGAGCTAG
>NW_006478577.1:0-372 GCF_000325575.1 Pteropus alecto | reverse complement strand
CACGTCCAGTAATTTTCTACAGTTACAGAATAAGCAGCAATCAATACAATTCGGCATGTATATATGTTAAAATTTTTTGCAAATTAGGATTAGGAGGGGATGTTAAAAAACCCGGCACAGTATTTAATGGTAAAAATTTAAAAGCATTCTTATTAAATCCAAGAGTATGATAAGTTACTCTGCCCTAATATTGTCCTAGAGAAAGACTATTGATAAATCTACATTAATATTTTAGTATCAGAATAAATAGAACAGATCCAAGCCTGCATGAGACCATAGTCATTTCAATATATGGTTTTGAGCTAACTGACTTTCTATAATAGAAAAGAAAATAACATTTAAAATGTTAGAATAAAATATTGTAAAATATTA
>NW_006478576.1:0-372 GCF_000325575.1 Pteropus alecto | reverse complement strand
ATGTATGTATGTATGTATGCATGTATGTATGCATGCATTAATCTACCTATTATTTATATGTCCATTTCTTTATGTTCCTTCATTTGTCTCTATATGTTTCTTTATTTTTTTCTCTTAATATGTCTACCTATTTTTCTATGTAAGTATCTGTGTTAGTCTTCATTTTTCTATCCAATGTGTAGCTACCTAATTAATTATTTTTGATTTGTTTATACATCTATATATTTATCTATCTTTTAAATATCATTTATATAACTACCTCTCCATGTATCTATTTATTTATCTATCTAATGGTCATTTACATAATTATCTTTGCTTTACATATTTATCAAATATCTATGCACTGATCCGTCCACTCAACCGTCCTCATGT
>NW_006478575.1:0-372 GCF_000325575.1 Pteropus alecto | reverse complement strand
AGTCTCTAGAGAATACTCTCAGGTTCACTATTATGTTTTCAATAGAGTATTAATTGTCTATGTAAGTCCCCAGTTAACAAGTGGAAGAATATTAGCTAGAATACTGTCCTCAATGATTCTCAGGTGATGCATTGTTTTTCAAAGACCAATGATAGTCTAAAAACGGGAAATATTTTTGTTACTTCTTTTATGAGGAGTAGTTAAATAAGCCCCTCATTTTGGTTTCATAATAAAATGAGAGAAGAGTCTCTGGGTCTTATGTATGAGCTTCGTTGAAGCTGTGAATGAAAAAGGAGCCACATACTAAACCTCACCAGCTCAGGGGAGGCCAGCACGGCAGGCACCTGCACACTCAGAGGCCACAATTAACCA
>NW_006478574.1:0-371 GCF_000325575.1 Pteropus alecto | reverse complement strand
GGGAGGTTTCTGTCCTCCCTGAGCTCGCCTTAGGACACCTGCGTTACCGTTTGACAGGTGTACCGCCCCAGTCAAACTCCCCACCTGGCACTGTCCCCGGAGCGGGTCGCGCCCGGCCGGCGCGGCCGGGCGCTTGGCGCCAGAAGCGAGAGCCCCTCGGGGCTCGCCCCCCCGCCTCACCGGGTCAGTGAAAAAACGATAAGAGTAGTGGTATTTCACCGGCGGCCCGCAAGGCCGGCGGACCCCGCCCCGCCCCCTCGCGGGGACGGGGGGGCGCCGGGGGCCTCCCACTTATTCTACACCTCTCATGTCTCTTCACCGTGCCAGACTAGAGTCAAGCTCAACAGGGTCTTCTTTCCCCGCTGATTCCG
>NW_006478573.1:0-371 GCF_000325575.1 Pteropus alecto | reverse complement strand
GGAACAAGGTCATTGGCAGACAGGCGATCAAGGAATGAAACGCCAGGCTATTCAATGCATCATTCACATGGAGACCAAAGTCACCAAAAATGAAGGCAGAAATTATCACAGAGAAAGACCATAAAGTAACATAACAGAAGAAAGACTGTAGAATCGGCCATATTCTGTTCCAGGTAAGGTCTGATATAGAACTAACAACATCACAGTGTCGCTAACTGAAGTTAATTAATTTTACGAATAAAGCATTACATAAGCCCCTGGGCAGAATAAGGAAGGCAATACGATGCTGCATTTCAACACAGTCTGACACTGGGCTTAGCATCAGACCCCAGAGCGCTAAGGACACAGCCCCCTGCAAGACTGCAGATGCT
>NW_006478572.1:0-372 GCF_000325575.1 Pteropus alecto | reverse complement strand
AAGTCACTTAACCTCTCTGGGCCTCAGTTTCCTCACTTTTCTGGAGAGTGACTGTGACCCATTTCGTGAGTCTGGTGAGGATTCAATGAGATGACGTATGTAAGGTCTCGGTACAGTGCTTGGTACAGAGAAAACTCTCAATATGGGGGACTATTCTTTTACTTGGTATTATTTTCCAGGTCTTGTGGCTCACATGCAAATGACGAGGATGGTCTTGCATTTGTCCCTCCACTTTTTTCTCTGCCTCTGTGTCCAGAAAAGCTCATTTCCCAAGGCTCCCTGTGCATCACCAACCTGCATCGCCTCATGCCACCCTCACAACCATGCTATCAGAACATAGAGGATTAGTTGACTTACCCAAGAGGATTAAGT
>NW_006478571.1:0-372 GCF_000325575.1 Pteropus alecto | reverse complement strand
GTGGCCTGGAACAGCTGTCGGAGACATACCAGAGCCCGGTGAGAGGCCGGGGAAGGCAGCGGCACCCATGAACCGTGGAGGGCCCCCCGGGTCCCGGGAATACCTGGGGCTGCTGTCCTTCGGGGGTGGCATCTGCGTGGTCAGCGCTTTTCCTGATAGGAAGTGGGGTAGAAGTCCAACAGTCGGGGGAACAGTGGGGTTTGACATCTGGGGAGGAGGAGCAGATGGGGAAGGTGTACGTAACCGGAAGGCACTACAAAGATTTTCATTTTCCTGAGAGAAGCAGAGGCCCTCGTGGCATGTCGCGGGGAGAGGGATGGACATCTATTGTCGTCCGAGACCCTACGCAAACCTATTTTTTGTAGAATTTTT
>NW_006478570.1:0-371 GCF_000325575.1 Pteropus alecto | reverse complement strand
ACATCCCCTTAAGATTAAGGGAATAAAATCTCTGAGCGGGGAATAATGTAGGGAGGAGGCAAGAGAACGAAAAATGTCAGGTCGCAAACGATGTGTGTTTTACTGCAGTGGTCTGAGGCGGACCTGTAGTCTTTTCTAGTTCCGTCTCTACTTTCCATATTTGGGGACTTCGCTCAAGTATTATTGTTGAAATGTCTCTCCTAAACCCAGAGTCCCGTGCTCTGCTAGCAGGTTGATGCCCGGTTACTGCCCTCCTGCAGATCTTTCAGATGCTGTCTTTTTCAGGGGCATGTCGAAACAGAAGCATGGTGTTCAAGGTTCCCTGCTATAATGCCCTGGTCAGAGATTTGGTCAGGGCTTCGTTCCGGGCT
>NW_006478569.1:0-372 GCF_000325575.1 Pteropus alecto | reverse complement strand
TTTTGGGGGTACAGTTAGCTACTGAGAGATAACCAAAACTAAGTAATAAGCTCTCACATCGTATGGCTCACATACGTTTGACGTAGTTTGGTTTTTACGTGCTTGTAAGTGATATTATTTTGAAGATGCAGACAAACATTTCTTTTTTATTTCCTCTGAAATCAGAGTGTCAGAGCATGTCAGAAGTTATGGGGAAGCTTTGAGAGAGTCAGGAGAATGGTAGATGGAGACGGGCATGAAACAGATTGTATCTAATTGCTGGCCATAGATGATTCATGAATAAAACACACAGCATTATGGTCTGTCAGGTTTTAATGAGAGGCTTGTAAGAGTGATTTCTCAGTCTCTCAGATTATAATCACATCTTCTACA
>NW_006478568.1:0-371 GCF_000325575.1 Pteropus alecto | reverse complement strand
AACAGGGCGGAAGCCTAAATATAATATCTTACAGGTGAGAAGGATCCTGGAGAGTTAAAATAACGTACACAGAGATATAGAAATGTTTAGTTGTCCAAGGTACAATAAATAAGAACCAGGTCTCCTGAATTCCAGAATTCTTTAAATTTCATCAATTCGATTTATTTTATTATTGAAATGGTATAAAGTTTTATAATCTCTATAGACAACATCAATGTATATAAAAGTGACTTTTAAAATATCAAAAACCTGAGTTCGAATATTCCATTGATCAAATAGTGTAATTACTTGGCAATATCCTAGTGTTTATTAAATTCATTTCCATTTTCCTGCTTGCCAGTTATTCTGAATAAAGAACAGATCTCCAGTGA
>NW_006478567.1:0-372 GCF_000325575.1 Pteropus alecto | reverse complement strand
TTCTACTAATATATCAAATTTGTAAGATTTAATGTCATTATTCCAGTTTACTAATTAAAAGGTCTGAGGAAACATGGAAAATCATCTCATAAAAACAGAAATTGTAATTATGATAAAATTGACATATTACTATGTTTCCCTAGCTCTGTATCTTTTTTTTTTTTTTCTGGAAACTTTCTTTCTCCAGGCTATACCAGAAACTATTTTTATTCTAACTTTATGTTTGCTGTGAGACTCTCTAGGTTAGACTAAGGTGGCACTGCCTATTCCTAAATTATTGATCGAGAGGTGGGAATTAGATACAATATATACAAAGGAATATTTCTTTGGGTAATTAAATGAACACTTAAGATCCAAGTCTGGCTGTCTAGT
>NW_006478566.1:0-372 GCF_000325575.1 Pteropus alecto | reverse complement strand
CATGCAAACACATGCACATGCATGCACACTCACAGGCCCACGCGCATGCACACGCACGGACAGCCCTGTACACACATGCTTGCACATGCACGCACACACACATGCACACACACACACAAAGGCCCACACACGCACACACACACACATGCAATCGCACATCCGCGCACATGCACGTGCATGCACACTCACAGATCCACGCACACGCACATCCACGCACATGCAAACACACATGCACACACACGCACACTCATAGGCTTGTTCACATGCACATGCATGCGCACTCACACACATGCATGCACACTGACAACCCTGTACACACATGCACACACATGCACACACACTCGCACCCATTGTAACTCGGCATCACTTGAA
>NW_006478565.1:0-372 GCF_000325575.1 Pteropus alecto | reverse complement strand
CTTTGCTCGCAGGCACCGCACCTGCCGACTGCAGCGGGAGCGCACTGGCTTGCAATCTCCTTCCCGGAGCGACTCATTTAGGACGTGGGGCTGCAGTCTGGGCGTGCGTTGCCGGCATATGCCTCTTGGCTCCTCGTGTGCTGGCAGCCGCTCGTGCTAAAGAGCTCCCGCCGGTGCCAGCAGCCCCGCTCAGCCCACGCCGCGTCCTCCCGCTATGCGAGGCACAGGCACTCCCACCACTGGGCCCGAGGACAAGAACAGGGTGGTGGGATTCTCTCTTTTGGGTGATGGCTCTGGTCCTGGGTGTGAGCGGGCGTGTGCGTACAGGGCACACTGCCCCCTCTGCAGGACGCCTCTCCCAGGGCGGCTCAG
>NW_006478564.1:0-371 GCF_000325575.1 Pteropus alecto | reverse complement strand
ACTAGTCCTATGCTAGAACTTTTTCTTTACAAAGTATTTCTTTCTAACTTTTACATTTATAAATACAGTTGACCCTTGAACACACATGAGTTATGGGAGCCACAAGGTTGAAAATCCACATGTAACTTTCGACTCCCAAAAACGTAACTAAAGTTGATTCTCATGTCCACGAATTCAACCAACCTATCAAAAATATTTTCAATCTGTGGTTGGGAATCTGCGGTTAGGAATGCAAAAACAACTTTCCAATCTGCAGTTGGTTGAATCCACAGATGCGAAACCAGAGGATCAGAAGGGCCAATAGTATTTATTGAAAAAAATCCAATTACAGCTTTTTGAGGAAGACGAGGTAGCAGCTTCAGCTGAGCTTC
>NW_006478563.1:0-371 GCF_000325575.1 Pteropus alecto | reverse complement strand
TTTTTTATATTCATGGTTAACTGAGTTGAGACCTACTTAAGTCTCGTGTTGTCAACAAACACAATAAATTGTGTGTCCTCAAGTGTCTCCTCATTGGGCATTTGTGGCATTAAATGGCTTATTTCAAATCTAAACTTAGAAACATAGTAATAACTATATCCCAAATCCTATTTATGATGTATAGCAAGCATTTATCCCTTGTGGCTCTGCTGAAATATTATCCTTTGCTGTTAGACTCTCCATATCAAGTAATAAAATATAAATCCTAGGAGGCAAAGAATTAATGCACATCTTCCTCTCCCTTTGTGTTGTGTTCTGGAAGCTGCAGTATAAAATTGATATAGAAAGAGATGATTGATTTGATTGGGTTA
>NW_006478562.1:0-372 GCF_000325575.1 Pteropus alecto | reverse complement strand
TTTTCTTTTGTTGCTTGTGCTTTTGGTGTCATATTAAAAAGCCATTGCCAAGACAAGTGTCAAGGAGTTTTTTCCTGTTTTTCTTGAGGAGTATTTCAGTCCTTATGTTTAAGTTCTTAATCCATTTGGAGTTAATTTTTCTGAGTGATGTAACATAGAGTCCCAATTTAATTCTTCTGCATGGGATTATCCAGTTTTCCCATGTCGTTTATTAAAGAGACTATTCTCTCCTCATTGAGTATTCTTGGCTTTCTTGTCTCATATTAGTTGACCGGATCTGTCTAGGCTTTTTTTCTGGGCTCTCGATTCTGTCCCATTGGTCTATGCATAGATATATTTTTTATGCCAGTACCACACTGTTTTGATTACTAT
>NW_006478561.1:0-371 GCF_000325575.1 Pteropus alecto | reverse complement strand
AGTTTCTACTTTATGAAGTTAGAAAAAGAAGAGAATGTGAATCCCAAAGTCAGCAGAAAGAAAAAAATAAAGATAAGAACAATAAAATAAATTAACAAAATCAGAAGTTGGTTCTTTGAAAAGATTAAACAGTTAAACTTCTAGTAAAACCTATCAAGAAAAAAAAAGGAGAAAACATAAATTAATCAATATAGGAATAAAAGAGGGCTATGACTACAGATATTTTATGCATCAAAAGGACACTAAGAGAATATAATAATTTGTTTTAGTGTCTTGCAGCTTTCTGAGAATGATATTTAGAAGGTAATTTATTTTTCGAAAATGTTTTATTTGTGATCACCCTTGGTACTCTGGCTGAGTATAGAATTCTG
>NW_006478560.1:0-371 GCF_000325575.1 Pteropus alecto | reverse complement strand
GCACACAATCGTACATCATCCAAGGGAAAGATTTGCCATTGCCACCATTCGGCCCAGAAACAATAGTGTGAAGAAAAATGTGAAATGGTCTACAGAACTAAAAATCGGCCAATGGAACATTTGGCCGTGTGTTTACACCTCCCAGACAGGCACGTGGCTCTGGAGCAGGATCCGTGTCAGACACGTGGGGCCCTGTGCACAGGGGCAGAGAGGCCACCGCACCCACCACTGCCCCCTGGCGTCACGGCACTTGCTGGGGTGCCCCGCAAAGGTCCCTCAGGCAGAAATGCCTCGTCTACCTCACTGGACACTTCACATTTGGGCCTGGAGTGGGGGTGGGGGTGGGGAGACAAATGGGGGGAGGAAATGAT
>NW_006478559.1:0-371 GCF_000325575.1 Pteropus alecto | reverse complement strand
AAAAAGCCAGGAATAAGATTTCAATATAAAATCTCTCCATTTTAAATCTTGACAGCCGATTCTAATTTTTAAAAAAGTATCGTGCTTTTCAAAGCCCATGTGTGGGCCGCCTTGGGGGACCCCTGGAGAGAGGCTGGGAGAGCTGGTGACCGTGCTGCTCCCTCCCCCACCCGATGCCTGCGCCAGTCCCCTCAAGGTCAGCAGCCTAATGCCTAATGCCCAGGGCTCTGTGTCTTAGAGGGCGGCCGGCCCCTCCCACACCTAATCCCCACACTGACAGCAGGGCCGGTGGCAGATCCTGGAAGCTGGAGGAGGCCCGAGCCCTGTCCTGAATCCCTGCCACCCCAGATCCCATCATCCCCCTGGCCCCC
>NW_006478558.1:0-371 GCF_000325575.1 Pteropus alecto | reverse complement strand
CCAAAGAACTGAGGTGTCTTTCGGTAAGTCCTCTAACGGACAGTCAAGCCACTTACTTGCCTGGGCAGGACACTTCCAGAAAAACAGTCATGCGAATGAAGCAGTGGACACGGAGTTGAGTTCACACGGGCAGGTGAGGTTTTGGTTCTGTGCCCGGGCTGAGCGTGGGGATAGTTGGATGACTAGGCGTGAACTAGAGATGGCATGTACTGGGCTGGAGGGAAGTGTGTCCAACTGGTAGACCTGGGAGAGATGTCCGTGTGCAGCACGGTGCCGGGTCAGGTGGGAGCAGCTCTGCCTGGTCTTTTTCTCTCTGACCTGCAAAAGTTCTGCGGGTGGCAGTCTCTATTTGGCAACTTCGCTCGGGTTCA
>NW_006478557.1:0-371 GCF_000325575.1 Pteropus alecto | reverse complement strand
AGATGCCAATGGCATTTTCCCAGTATTAGAACAAAAAGTCTAAGGTTTATATGAAACCACAAAAGATCCCAAGTAGCCATAGCAGAATTGAGGAAGAAGAATGAAGTTCAAGGCACTACAATACTTGATAGCACACTAGGCTACTAGGCTTGAGTAATCAAAAGATCATGTTAGTAACATAAAACAGAAACATCAATCAATGAAACAGAATAAAATGAACCAACACCAATGTGGCCATGTAATCTGAAAAATATTCAATGAAATAAAAATGCTTTCTTTAATAACTGGCATTGGAAAATCTGGACAGATCCCGTTTCTTTTACCATATACAAGAAGGACTTATGTCAGACACAAATTAATAAAACTCCTAA
>NW_006478556.1:0-371 GCF_000325575.1 Pteropus alecto | reverse complement strand
GAAAGAGGCTGAAGAGGTACTGCACATGGACACTGAAATCGATCAGTCTCCGTGCCTCACACAGGGGCACGATAAAGAAGGTGGGCGTCGAGGCTTAAAATCCGAGAGTCACTGGTCGGAATTATCCAGTCATCTTTTGCTGACTGGCAAATAAAGAAGGCTTCAAGGGTTGAATGAAGAATACTGATCATAGGAAGAAGCCAGTGAGCAGAAATTGGTAGCAAAACTAGCAAGTGGGTATGAGGTGGAGATCAGGTGGATGCCAGAACTGGTGGGAGGCTTGTAAGACATGGTGACGCCGTCCCACACACACCGAACACACATACACCTCTAGGGTGCACTGTTCATCAGGCCTTCTTCTGCTTCCTGGC
>NW_006478555.1:0-371 GCF_000325575.1 Pteropus alecto | reverse complement strand
AGTTAACTTGGGAAAATGCTAATAAACCTTGCTAGAAATAAAATATATTTCTTCTGAAAGTTGAAATAACAAGAGGAAAGGTCTATGCAGACCTTCTGAATGCCTCGGTCGATTGGGTGAAACGCTCCTCAGAGTCCTTGGAGGAGACCAGGATAGTCCATGACGGCCTCTCGTCCCACCGTATACACACCTTGGAGGCTGGTTGAACACAATAGTGGAATCATTCCGTAGGCGTGTCTCTTGGTGAGAAGAGAAATGTATTGGGTCTTTCTATTTCAAGCTCATTAAATCGATGTAAATGTTAGAGATTTTTCTCAATATGAAACTAAGACAAATTTAGTTTCTTGAACGTATTTTACCTGTTTATCAGT
>NW_006478554.1:0-371 GCF_000325575.1 Pteropus alecto | reverse complement strand
CCCCAGAGCTCCTCCACGATTATCTGGATCTGGCTGTGATCAGGAAAGTCTTAGAGTGTAGAACACAGGTGAATTAAAATGTTCTGTTGTCATTGGTATTCCTGGGAGCTGTGATATTGAGTGATGCTAAGGTGGATGCAGAATCCACCATGAGATTTCTAGAACAGAATAAAACGAAAGCTCAGTTCCTTGCATGAATCATGCTATTTGATGTTTCTAAGATTTCTCCCACGTTTCCCTCTTTTAGAGCCTTTAGTAAGATTCAGTGTGGGCCTTATTTTTTCTAAAAAATATTTTGACCACCCTACTTATATCTTAGTGGCTACAATTATCCGATAAAATAGTCTGAGACCCCATTCAAAGCTTCGATT
>NW_006478553.1:0-371 GCF_000325575.1 Pteropus alecto | reverse complement strand
GAGCTGCCTTGCTTGTATGAGGAGGAATCCCAGGGCACTTCCATTCTGTTCCCCTTTTTCCAGAAAGTCTGAGGTCGGGGAAGTCAGGCCACTCTCCACTATCTCATCATACCCAGGGATAAGGGATCTAGCGCTAAACCTCCAGCTAAGGGATGTTCCCTGTTGATCTCGAGGGGTTTGGTAGGGCACAACTGTGTCCTGGAGGGCCAGGCAGTAAATAAATCCTGGAAGCCTCTTCACAGAGATTATAATATGAACTTCACACCCTAAGGTTACTCCCACCATGGCCTTACAGGAACTGACATCCCTCTCCTCCAGATTAAAGAGGCAGTGGAGAGATGGGTCCAGCAACCTTAGAAGCTCACATGGCC
>NW_006478552.1:0-371 GCF_000325575.1 Pteropus alecto | reverse complement strand
ATGCTCCTTTCTCAACAGCTGATTACACAACTGGACGGAAAATCAGCAGCAACACCATCAACCAACAAAGATAGAATTGACATTTATAGAATACTCCACTCGATAACAGCACAATACATATTATTTTCTAAGGTACATGGAATACATACCGAGATAAACCATATCCTGAGCCATAAATAAACTTCGACAAATTTAAAGCAAGTGAAATTGTGCAGAGTGCGTTCTCTGACCAAAATGGAATCAAGCTAGAAATAAAAAACATTGAACTGAGTGAAAATGGAAATAGATCAAAATTTGTGGGACGCAGTTCTGTGGTATGAGGGACATTTACAGCAGTAAATGTTTACCTTAGAAAAGTCTAAAATCAAAAA
>NW_006478551.1:0-371 GCF_000325575.1 Pteropus alecto | reverse complement strand
TCCTCCTGAAAAACCCCAAATCTTGTCCCGAGAGACCACAGTACCGCCAGCCGAGGGACCCCAGATCGCCTCAGCCCGAGAGCCCCCCGCCCCGTGGAGGCCGAGCCTGCTTTGCGTGCGTTGCGCCCGGACCCTCGCAGCGTCCCCCGGCGGAATCCCCAGCCCCTCCCCGTGAGGAACGTTCGCCTCCCATCTCTGCAGCGGCGGCCGGTGGTCAGCCGACCCCACTCCCGGGACACGGGCCTCTCCGTCTCCTCGGGCTTCCGGGCCCTCGCCGCTCAGGGCTCCCCCACCGCCGCGGTCGCCTTTCCTGAGGTGGCCGAGCTCCAGGGGAGCCGAGAAACACAGCCCGGCTCGCGTTCGGCTGCTCT
>NW_006478550.1:0-371 GCF_000325575.1 Pteropus alecto | reverse complement strand
TTCTCTGAGGAGGACATACAGAGAGCCAACAGACACATCAAGAGATACGCGACAGCTCAAATCAACAGGGACATACAAATTGAAATACAAGGAGATATCACTTCTTAAATGTCAGAATGGCCATCATCGATAAACTAACAACAAACAAGCACTGGGGAGGATGCAGAGAAAGGAAATCCTTGTGCACCTTTGGTGGGGTTGCAAATTGCTGTAGCCTCTGTCTAAATCATTTAGAACATTCCCCAAAATTTAAAAAGAAAAATGGCCTTTAGATTCCGGACAAACAAAATGACCAAAGACTCCCAAGAGGTGTATCCATGGTACTTAATACATCCAGTTTTGTATGTCTAAACATTTGTGTCTCATGAAGG
>NW_006478549.1:0-371 GCF_000325575.1 Pteropus alecto | reverse complement strand
CTTATACCTCCAGACAAATTAAGATTTTTTTACTTGTTGAAAAACACTTTGTTTACTTTTATTTTTAAAAAATACCTAAAAATAAGGTGCAGTCCTCTTTCTTTGCTCTTCCTATTAAATAAATGAAGCTGTTTGTTACTGTGTGTGGCTTTAGTTGGCTTTTCATCCCACTTGGATTTCTCCTTTCCGATTTCAGTGGTATTATCAAAAGCATTGCACTGGATGGGCTGTTATATTCTCTTAGATACCTAAAATGGATGCCGGACTTGTACAATTGTGAGCCTGTGATCGTACATATCCTTAAATAAAGGTGAGGGGCAGGAATTTGTAAAGAGGCTTTGAATTTCCTGATTTCAAGTCTCACTTCTAAT
>NW_006478548.1:0-371 GCF_000325575.1 Pteropus alecto | reverse complement strand
AGTTGAAGAATCATTAAAAGACTTTCTAAGTTAACAAACAGACGCCTCTCCAGCTCCTCCTCCCAAAACTCTCGGAGTCGCCAACCTGCCGGCCATCTTGCTGGGCGCGCTCGGTGACAACCCAAGGACAGCACGGTCCTCCGCGTCCCCGCCCCCCATGCCATCAGTCCGGAACCCCCAAACTGCGCCAGGCCCGGCTCTGCGTCCAGGCCTGTGGCTGCCAGCTCCCACGACCTCTGCCGGCTTCGTCCTACAGGCTGACGCCACACAAACGTCCCACCGGTGGCCATGTCAGCCTACTAAACCCCAAAACGACTTCATTCCGGGGAGTCCTTGTACTGTCCCAAACCTGACTCCCCCGGCCGAGGCCC
>NW_006478547.1:0-371 GCF_000325575.1 Pteropus alecto | reverse complement strand
GATATAAAGTAAGAAAAGTAACAATAAGTCTGTATTTTTTCACCCAAGTGATGACGGGAGGAAGAAAAAGGAGACAGAAAGGAAAGGGAAACAGATGACTGCATCCCAATTTTGCTTTGCCAGGCTGCAATCTGGATTTGTGGAGGTGGTAGATAGTTCTGATGGAAGATGAGGAAGGAGAGCCCTCTACTCAGAGTCATTTGAAGAGTGGATACTACTTCGTGGTCTTCTCTGCACAACTCTGAGGCACAGCCTGCCACACAGGGGGATTGTGGTCTTGAAGTTTGGTTCTGTTTGCTCACTGAACTGAGGTATTTATTTCTCATGCAACACCCCACTGCTCTTAAAATGACTTTTCTTTAAATGAAAAG
>NW_006478546.1:0-371 GCF_000325575.1 Pteropus alecto | reverse complement strand
TTTTTATTTATTTTTTTATTATGGTGACATTGGTTCACGAAATGCAGTAAGTTTCAGGTGTACAATTTATCAACAAGGCATATTAAGTGGATTTTTATGTGTCATTCAGAGAGAGTTGACAGGGACTTGAGGACTGCACAGAGTTCACCTTTTCATATCTACACAATGAAGTCGAATGTGTGTGCAGGTGATCCCATGCTAGTAGCTGGAATGGGCCCTAAATCTTGCTTAAATAGCAGTAAGAGAGGACAAAAGGCATCTGAAAAATGCAATGTAAATGGCTTGCAGAAATGCCCGACTCAGCTGGTTATATATGAACTACACCCTATAGATTTTTTTTTTTTTTACTCCCACCACACCTCGTCTTCCTA
>NW_006478545.1:0-371 GCF_000325575.1 Pteropus alecto | reverse complement strand
TATTTAAATTAGTTTCAAGTATACAGCACATTGGTGGGACAACTCAGTCTCTCAAAGTCTGGCTGAATTGAACATGGCAACTAGGCAGTGGTTTTGTTTTCAGGTTGATTGTTTTTCAGCTCAAGAATAATAAAAATCTTCCCAATATCAATCAGCTTGGTGTTAATCTTGCAGAAACACAAGAAAAAACAACATGGTCTCTGCTACCTGAAATGCTTCTTCTGCTGGTCAACTTCCAGGCATCCCGTAAAGTCCAGGAGAATGGCCATTTCAATGGGAAGCCTCCTTCTACTGTCATGTGGGGGAGCCCCTGTCCACTCTACATCCCTGGTGCTCACACTCTGCCAGGTCTTAGAGGTGGCACTTATAAT
>NW_006478544.1:0-371 GCF_000325575.1 Pteropus alecto | reverse complement strand
CAAGAAACCAAAGCTTTAGAATGTCCAAGTCAAAACTCAGAGTGTGACCTTGAGAAGACAGAACGATCCAGTCCTTAAACTTCCTTCATTCCTGGTGTCTCATTAATCTTTTCAGTGTCCCTGTGCCAAAAGAAATATCTAATAGTTTCATTTACTAAGTAAATAAGTTAAAAGCCTTTATGTCCTGGGAAGTTAGTAGCCATTTAAAAAACAATACACGAATTGAAGAAAACTTAACTTTTTTTTTTCATTCTAAAATGGCCACTTAATGGGTGCATGCACCAGCTGAACTCAGCCGCCCTTGTCAATCCTTGGACTCAAAGCGGATGTCACCACCCTCATTTCCTGTTTTATACTGATTTTCCTGCAAT
>NW_006478543.1:0-371 GCF_000325575.1 Pteropus alecto | reverse complement strand
GTCTAGCTGAACAGAAGTCCTATAACTGGGGGCATACAGAAGAGGCCACCTCAAGACTGGTAAGAAGGGTGGAGACATGGATTAGGTTGATCTCATATGTGTATAACAGTTGAGAATCAAGAGGGTTATATTGGCTGCAGAAGTATCCCTGGAGGAGTGGGGGGTCCTGGCCCCACAACGAGCTCTCCCCAACCCAAGATTCCAGTGCTGGGAAAAGAAGTTCCCACAAATTCTGGTTGTGAAAGCCAAGGGAAATTGTGGCTGAGAGACAGAGGACTGTGGCAGCCTTGGACTTTAATTTTAAGGGGCCCTCATGTGGAGGGCCAGACTCACAGACAGCACTGGAGCAGCAGCTCAAAAGGCACCAGGGA
>NW_006478542.1:0-371 GCF_000325575.1 Pteropus alecto | reverse complement strand
TATTATATTAGTTTCAGGTATATAGCACAGTGATTCCACATTTATATATTTCATAAAGTGATCACCACAATAAGTCTGGTAACCATCAGTCTCCATAGGTAGTTATGATATTATTGGCTAACTTCCCTCTGCTGTATACTACAATCCCATGACTTATTTATGTTATCACTGGAAGTTTGTACCTCTTAATTACCTCATCTCCTCACCTCTTTCCCCTCTGGCAACCGTCAGTTAGTTGTCTGTGTCTAAGAGTCTGTTTCTGTTGTCTTTCGGTTTTTGTTTTTGTTTTCGTGTTTTAGATTCTACATATAAGTGAAATCGTACGTTTTTGGTCTTTGTCTGACTTATTTTACTTAACATAATATCCTCTG
>NW_006478541.1:0-371 GCF_000325575.1 Pteropus alecto | reverse complement strand
TCCCTGGATCTCACTCATGGAGGACCGTCTTCCATCCGGTATCCTAGCTCTCCCATCTCCTCACCGGCAAAAACACTTTTCCCCATCAGGCTTCTCATTACCATCTCCATTGTCCCCTTTTTTGTCAAAGCAAAAGAGAAGTATACACTTGATACCACTCATCGACTCCTGGATTCTTGCTAGACTCCACACTACTCTGGTGAAAATATCCCCTCAAAATTGCCAAACACCCTCTTAATCATCATTGATGAAGTGATTTTGCTTCATTTCTTGCTTATCCTGTCTAAAGCACTTCACGCTGCTAAACATACTATTTTCCTTTGACTTCCTAGTTTTTGCATCTTCTCCTACCTCATTGAATTTTTTTTTTT
>NW_006478540.1:0-371 GCF_000325575.1 Pteropus alecto | reverse complement strand
TTTGGTGAGACTAATTCTGAAGACTTTTGGTATTGCCACTCCAGGTCATGGTGGCTTGTTCCCTCACATATTTAGTGCTTTTTGATTTTGATTTCATGTTTCTTGAATTTTATCTGAGGGAAATTTTTTCTTTAGGACTAGGTTTAAAACGTTAATTTGCCTCTTTCCGGTACATAGGAATAATATTGATGCAAGAGCTTTTTACAGTTTTTCTTTAGGTTTTCAGATGAGACACCTCAAAGGATTCTTTCCCCCAAGGAGCGTAAATATAGGACACGAGTTAAGAATTTTCCAGGGATACTTTTCTTTTGACTGCTTTCAATTAGATTCAATGCCAGAGTAGGCAAACAGTCCACTAGAGGGGGCTGGCG
>NW_006478539.1:0-371 GCF_000325575.1 Pteropus alecto | reverse complement strand
TGAAGACTCAACGTGTCCTTTCAGTAGATACTGTAATAAAGAATGACGTTATTTGTAGCTTTTATCATCTTAGGCACGAGACCCTGTAGTGGTAAAGGGGTATTGATGAAGCCGGTGGAATATAAACTGTTGTTAACGTAGACAGTAGCTGTGTGCAGGTTTCAGTTTCAATAATTTTACATAACGTATCCGATGTGTGTGGGAAGTGGCATATGTAAGGGAAACAGAGAAAGAGGACCCAAATCAGAAAGTTGCTTTTTTTCTTTTCAAAGGAAGATAAGACATAGTGTTGCACGGACTACTATGTATCCCATCCATTAGGCTTCATTTAAGAAAATTCCTTGGGTGGGATACTGGAGGTTTCTCAATCT
>NW_006478538.1:0-371 GCF_000325575.1 Pteropus alecto | reverse complement strand
AAGCCCATAATTTACTGAGTATAAACAGACTTAAGTGATAAAAGTCTGTGGAATCCGCCAATACTGTCATTTTGCATGCAATGAGGTGGAGCAAGATTTTATTCACTTATCCACTGGTATGACAACTTCTCATGAGAGAACACTGGATTTGCTTAGGGGATACTTTGATTAACAGTTTGGAGTAGAGCAGAAGGCCCCAAAAGTCATGCACGAGTCCCAGCAGAAGAAACACCGAAGTACTAGTAATGGTGAATAAACGGTGATCACGGTCACCCTTGGGTTCTTTTATTATGTCAGGCACTGTGTGAGCTGAATGTGCAAGTTTGGGGCAGAGCAGAATTGCTTTGATAACAGGGACGAGGGGATTGGGG
>NW_006478537.1:0-371 GCF_000325575.1 Pteropus alecto | reverse complement strand
GCGCCCTCCACCAGCACGTCCGTGTGGGGGAAGCCACCCTGAAGCCCTGGCCCGAAGCCCGACACCCGGGTTCCTCCTTGGCGCCCCTTGAGGGGCGGCCCCGGTGCCCAGAGCGAGTGAGTCCAACAGCGGTGAGTCCCCTGCGGTCCCCCAGGTGGAAAGTGTGTGACTCCATCAGCCCCTGTCTCACTCAGCCATCATCCCCACTGGTTTTCACAGCCACCGTCATGGGGACTTCTCCCCTGCAGCACTGGAGCCCTGGGCTGAGGAGCCCAGTGTGGGGCCGGGAGCCCTCGCTCCTCAGGGGGGACCTCCACAGCCGCCACCTGCGGTGGGGGGACCCGCCTGGTCTGCGTCTCCGCCCCTCCTGC
>NW_006478536.1:0-371 GCF_000325575.1 Pteropus alecto | reverse complement strand
AGAAGAAACATTTTATCTGGGTCTTTCAAAATGAACATGAAGTTATCAAACTGACACAAGATATTAACGTGTATGTACATGTGTGTACATGTGTGTACGTGTGTGTACATGTGTGCACATGTGTGTGCACGTGTGTGTGCATGTGCACGTGCGTGTGTGCTGAGTTCCATCATCGCCGCCCCGACCCCCAGGTGCTCATACACGGGAAGAATGACAAGCATGAAAGCTTTGCTCAGGAGAGTGGCGGTGCTCACGACACCATGTCCCCTATGCCAGGAACACTCAGTCGACTGCTCACCGACCACCATGCCGGGAAGGACATGGTCTATGACCATCACGAGCGGGATCTGGACACGGCTGGTCTCTTCTCT
>NW_006478535.1:0-371 GCF_000325575.1 Pteropus alecto | reverse complement strand
CCGGTCCCTGGGGCCAACAAGGTTGGGAACCGCTGGTAAGATATACTGTGGGGTGCCTTGTTTCCAGAAGGCAGCCCTCAGTTCCCTTTGCTGCTCGCCTGTACTGGATCTGCTTTTCCCGAATCTCATGCTTTCTTCTTCCTGTCTTGCTGAAGTGCATCCTTTTGTTCTGCTTTCACACTTTATTGGTCATTTGGCGGAGTTTGAAATTACAGATTGAATCATTTTCCCCCAGAATGTTAAACCCAGCAACCAGTGCTGTTCTTGAAAAACCCGGTACCGTCCAATACTCATTCCTTTGCCTGATCCCTGTTTTTCCTTTCTGGAAGCTTATAAAATCCCCTCGTTAGCCCTGGTGTTCTAAAGTTTCA
>NW_006478534.1:0-371 GCF_000325575.1 Pteropus alecto | reverse complement strand
GGGGGCATCTGTGAAGGAACCAGGGAAGCCCCCATGGAGAAAGCACCAACTGTTAAGTCGTCCCAGCCCCACAGAGCCTGGGGCCACCTTGTGCCCTCAGAGCAAGAACTTCCTGCTCCCTCCCTCTCTTCCCTAACTCCCCACCCACCTCCCTCCCCCAGCTGTCACAGGTTAGTTTCTGAGGCCACTGTAACAAATTTCCATAAACTAAGTGGCTAAAAACAACAGAAATGTATCCTCTCGCAGTTCTGGAGGCCAGGAGTCTGCCGGAACTGGGCTGAAATCGAGGTGTCAGCAGGGTGATGTCTTTTCGGGGGGCTCCAGGGGAGAATCTGTTCCTGGCGTCTTCCATCTTCCGGTGGCTGCGGGTT
>NW_006478533.1:0-370 GCF_000325575.1 Pteropus alecto | reverse complement strand
AATGTAAAATGGTACAGCCACTGTGGAAAATAATTTGATAGTTCCTCAAAAAGTTCAGCATAGAATTATTATATAAGCCAGCATTTCTACTCCTGGGTACATACCAAAGAGAACGGAAAACAGTTTTTTAAACAAATATGTGTACCCTCATGGTCAAAGCAGCATTTTTCACAGTAGCCAAAAGGTGGAAACACCACAAAATAATGGATTAATAGATAAGCAAGTTGTGGCATATACATACAATAGCATTCGGCCATAAAATAATAAAGTACTGATGCATGCTTAAATAAGGGTGAACTTTGAAAACTTTACTCTAAATGAAAGAGCAATGTAAAAGGCCACATGTACATAATTCCGTTTATATGAAACA
>NW_006478532.1:0-371 GCF_000325575.1 Pteropus alecto | reverse complement strand
GCATGCTCACCACAGGAGGGCTGGCAACAGAAAGAATGCAATAATTGCACTGGGGTCACTGAAACGCAGGATCAGATATAGGGCGAGGAGGAAGGCTGGCACAGGACTGAAGGAAGGGTAGAGTTTAAACCTGATGCTCTTGGAATGCTGGGATAGATTTCCTAGAGGGGTGAAAGTCCAAATGGCATAGACTAGAGCTGATGTGGCAATATGCATGTCTTAGATGATTGTGTGGCAATAAAGGGGCAGGTAGTCGAGGACATGGAAGTCAAGGACATGGAGGTTGATCCATTAGATGATGATGTGGGATAGAGCTCGTCTGAGGTTGCAGGAAAACGAAGGAGGAGGTTGAGCGGGATGGACGGTGGGGG
>NW_006478531.1:0-370 GCF_000325575.1 Pteropus alecto | reverse complement strand
TCCTGTCTGAGACCTGACTGTCTACTGCCGCCCACTGGAATGAGTCGGAGGAAGTAGCCATTCCCAGGAGGGCCACACCAACCGTCAAGAAGCCTGCACCTGCAGGCTAGAGGGTAGGTGCACCCAGTCCTGTAGAAATCCTCATGTGTCTACTCGGTGCCCTCGTGTTTCTGAGCTGAGCTACCTGCTCCTACCACTGAACCTAACCCGAATTCTGATCCCTAACCCTGTCCTTGACCCTAAGAATGCCTTGTCATTTGAAAATAAAACTCAACTCATTAGGTAATATCAAATGAACCTGAACAAACTGTATGGCATATATGACAGCCCACACCTGATATCATACTCAACATCAAACGGCTGAGAAATT
>NW_006478530.1:0-371 GCF_000325575.1 Pteropus alecto | reverse complement strand
CACACAGGCCATCACACGCACACAGGTCCTTGCACACCCGTCAGCTCTGAGCACACACACGGCACCCCGTCCTCCCCTTGGGATATCAGCCCCCGAGGTGATCGCGCTGCTCCCTCTGCAGCCTCCCTCCCCTCACGTGCGCAGCAAGCGCCGCCGCCCCCGCCACGGCGCTCGGCGCCTCCTCCACGCGACTTCCCCAGCGCCCAGCAGAGCGCACTTCACCGTCTCCGTCCCGCACCCGGCCTCGTCCTGCTCAGTGTCCACCTTCGCTCGTCTCCACCGGAGCCCGCAGCTCCTCCGGCCCGGGCCGCTTTCTCCCGCGCCGCCCACGTGGACTCGTCGGACTCCAGCGCGCAGACGCAGCGGCGCAG
>NW_006478529.1:0-370 GCF_000325575.1 Pteropus alecto | reverse complement strand
TTCAAGTCATCTTCTTTTCCAACTACTGCCTGCAAGGAAGGTCAGCTTAAAATTACTAGGTCTAGGTCGTCTGATCTCTTTGACTCACAGGTCTGGAAGAAAGTTTTAAATGTTAACATAGAGAAATTCTTTAAAGGAAAAGCCATTAGAACAAGTAAGATAGTTTCTGTAGATTTAAGGGTAAAAACAAAGAGAGGCAAAACTGCTTCTTTTGAAAGTGCACTGCTCACTCCCAAAAAGAGACACTTCAATCACCAGTGTCTCTAAACTATGCACCCACAGACATCCTGAAGAATGTGTTAGATAATTTTCAGTATCACCTTCTGGACTCAGAGAATGTGCAATACACATTTGTTTATTGATACAAAAA
>NW_006478528.1:0-371 GCF_000325575.1 Pteropus alecto | reverse complement strand
ATGGATTTCATCCTAAAAAAAGAAAGTGGTAAGAGGGAGATGATATTCAGATTCGTGGGCTGGATGGAAGGATGGATGGAGAGGCGGAGAAGTGTGGAGGTGTCCAGGCAGTTGGACGCCTGAGTCTGGACTTAAGGGAGGGAGAGTTTAGCCTGGAGACATAACGTCAGGAGTCTGGTGGTGTAGACAAACCTGAAAGCCTGAAAGCCGGGGACTGGAGGAGATGCCCAGAGAGGGCCGTAGATGGAGGAGGGGCTCAGAGGCCAGGTTCGAGCTGGGGAGATGAGGGAGAACTTGAAAGGGCTGAGGAGGAGGTGATGGCAGAGGGAGAGAAGAAAGTCGGGCCTGGAGGCCAAGTTGAAAGTGTTTCA
>NW_006478527.1:0-371 GCF_000325575.1 Pteropus alecto | reverse complement strand
TTTTTTCCTCTTTTTAGTTAAAAAAGGAAATCCAATTTTGAATACAATACATTTATTTAAAAAAATAAACTATCGAACAACCCTCTACATAAGGCTAGCTTTGTGCCAGAATTAAGGACTTTACATTTTTTTTAAATCCTGTGACAAATACATGACAACAGATAATATTGCTATTCAATTTTACAGTGAAGAAACAGAACAGGGGGAGTGAAGTCACTTGCTCAAGGTCTCAGAGAGAGTAAGTCCTATGCAGAGCTGAGTTTTGAACCCAGAAGATCTCACTGACTTAATCAGTCTGCCATGCTGAAATAGCATGTGTCTGATGGGGGCTTCTCCCTTTTGACAAAACAACAAACCAAAAAAAAAAAAAA
>NW_006478526.1:0-370 GCF_000325575.1 Pteropus alecto | reverse complement strand
TTAGGGATAGGGTTAGTGTTAGGGTTAAGGTTAGCTGTAGTTGAGGTTAGGGTCAGAGTTAGGATTAGAGTTTGTGTTAGGATTGGAAATACAGTTGTGTTAGGATTAGAAATTAGTGTTAGTTGAGGGTTATAGTTAGGGTTAGGGTTAGGGTTAGAGTAAATTTTAGATCACGGTTAGGGTTAGGGTTAGAGGTAGTGTTACGTTTAGGGTAATAGGTTAAATATAGGATACTGTTATGGTTAGTGTTAGGATTAGGGTTACGTTAGGATTAGAGTTAGGGGCAGGGTTATGTTTGGAATTATGGTTATCATTAACTTTATTTTAAGGGTTAGGATCAATGTGAGCATAAATGTTAGATTAGGGTTAG
>NW_006478525.1:0-371 GCF_000325575.1 Pteropus alecto | reverse complement strand
CAGATGCTTCCGCCCTGGGCCAGCAAAGGAAGAGACGGACAAGCACTGGTGGCAGACCCCGTCTCCTGCCCGGCCGGGCGCCGGAAGTGGTCACTCAGGGGCTTAGGTTCAGGCGTGCTCCCAGCCCCCTGGGCAGCAGACCCCTGCAGAAGCAGCCCCCTCAGCAGCCAGCCACGCCACCAAGGGCCGGCCGTGGCTGCCCGGCTGGAAGAACGTGGCGGGGGGTCTCTGAGCCAGGACGCTGGCCCCCCATCTCCTCCATGGGAAGGTGGGCCATGAGTGCGCAGGGCCCAGGGCCAGCCCACTTTCTCTGTCTGGGCAATGAGCACACTGCTTCTGGCTCCAGGGGTCAGGGCAGAGCCGGGAGAGGC
>NW_006478524.1:0-370 GCF_000325575.1 Pteropus alecto | reverse complement strand
TATTTATCCAAATCCTACTCCTTCTGACCAAGGTCTATCCAAGTTCTTTAAGACACGCCCATCTATCATCTTCCCAACTTCCCAAGCTCTTGTTGCCCATATAACACCTCCCAGCTCGCAATATATGCTTTGTACAATCCTCTGGCATTTCATGGGTGTAAGTCTCATTCTTCTCAGTTTGATTACAAGTTCACCGATAACAGGATTATGCATATTTTTGAGATGTACCCTGAGTACACAGCAAAGAACAAAGCAGAAAAAAATCCCTGCCTTGAGAATTAAATTCTAGAGCAATGCAATTATTTCAGGTGAAAATACATTTCTATGATAATGCAAAACCAAGTCTGTGCTGATATGGCAACATGGGGAA
>NW_006478523.1:0-371 GCF_000325575.1 Pteropus alecto | reverse complement strand
GCTCATCTCAGAGCATCGTGCTCGTGGGGACCTTGCAGCTCCAAACACGTGTTGACTTCTCGCTAGAAAGGAAGAGGCGTGAGTGCGTCCGGTCGCTCGGTTTCGCTTCCGGCCCGTTGCACCGGCGACTTGAGGGGCGGGCCCGTGCCCCGCCGTGCGCGCTCGCCGGGGTTCACGGAACGTGTCAGAGCTGAGTGACAGCTGCCTCCCTGTTTGCAGGGACGGGAAGAACCAGTACGTGCGGGCCTTCGGGGTCCCCTCGGAAGAGGTCTTCGCGGCCATCTACAGGTAACGCCCAGCACCCAGCCTGGCAGAATCACGCGTGTCTTTAAAATACTTACCAGATACAGGGGAACCGAAGGATGCGGTAT
>NW_006478522.1:0-370 GCF_000325575.1 Pteropus alecto | reverse complement strand
ATTGGGATATGTTCAAAGGAAAGATTTGCTGTTCATACTTTCTGGTTCCCCTGATTGTCTCTTATTTCTTCATTTCTAACACTCGCCCAACTACATCTTCACAAAGCTTTATCAGTTTCTGTTTTTGTAGGACCTAGAGTTCTCATCTTTTAAGATGGGTTAATGAACTGTCTATTAGTTTTTGTGCTCATCTCTTAGAGGAGGTAAGAGGTGAAGCCATCTACACACTCATTCCACAGATGAGTTCATCCAATGCTTTCATTCAAGATTGGGCCACACTCAAAAGGGACAATTTCAAGGAGGAGACTAATTGGAGAAGATATATGCTAAGAGAGTCATGCCAACAAGGGGACCCTGAGCAGTCAGGGGG
>NW_006478521.1:0-370 GCF_000325575.1 Pteropus alecto | reverse complement strand
GTGTGTGTGTGTGTGTGTGCGTGCGCGCGCGCATGACTAGAAAGATGCTTTCTGTGTTTGTCCAGAAAACAGACAGTACACCTACTCTAGAAGAGTGAAAGAGCCTAGATTTTTTGGAAAAGATTTTAAGATTGCCCACTGTTTCATCTACCCAGATCAACAAATTACTTTCCATCACTTTTCCTCTTTCTCTCCAAAATCTATCCATTCTTCCAATTTACGTCTAAACACACCTCAGCCACAAAGCATCCTCTCATGTACACAATAGATATTTTTTATTCTTTAAACGCCTTTAGCAATAGATTTATTATCATTATTGACACTTATTTAGTAATTTGAAAGTCTCCTTTTAGATTCTAATATCTTTGAG
>NW_006478520.1:0-370 GCF_000325575.1 Pteropus alecto | reverse complement strand
ATATCTGGTATGTGGTAAATATAGAAATTTTGAAATATTTTAAAATAAAACTTAGATCCCTCTGTTAATTGCTTCCAGTGGAATTTAACCAGCACATCAATTTGATCCCCATCAGCATCCATTTCACATATATGTACACATATATTTTCTTTAACCAAAATAAGTTCTGTTCTACTTCCCACTCTGTCCTTGTCCCCAACTAGGAAGATATATTCAAAATTAAAGACTACCTCTTTCGTGCCTGTACCAAATCTCACCTCCTTTGAGAGGCTTTGATTGACTGCCCTGTTTATTTTCTTCATAGCATCTATCATGATCTAAAATTGTCTTGCACATTTACTAATTTATTCATTTACATCCTGTCTCCCCC
>NW_006478519.1:0-370 GCF_000325575.1 Pteropus alecto | reverse complement strand
TAACCCTGAATTAAACACTAACAATAACTGTAACCCCAATCCCTTACCTTAACACTAATCACAATCCTAACCTAACACTAAACCTAACACTAATCTTAACAATAACTCTAACACTAACTCTAATCCTAATTCTAACCTCTTACCTGAATCCTAACCATATCCGTATCTCAAACCTTAACAGAACCTAACCGTAAATTTTACTCTAACAATAAACCTAAACTAGACCACTTACCCTAAACCTAACCCTAAACCTAACATATACACTAAAGTAAACGTAACCCTAACCTCGCCCTGAACTTAACTCTAACAGTCACCCTAACTCTGATCCTAACAATAAAACTAAAGCTAACTCTAACCCTAATTCTAACCC
>NW_006478518.1:0-369 GCF_000325575.1 Pteropus alecto | reverse complement strand
TGCCCGCCTCTAAGTCGCGGTCCCCCTGACCTTGACGGCCTTCTCTACGTGGATGCGCACACTGCCCTTCAAGTTCGTGACATGCACCGTGCACTGGGCTACCATGTGGGATTGCAAAGGGCAGCAGGACCCTAGCCTCGAACCTGAGGCCACGGTAACCGAAGGACATGCTGCCTGGGGTGGACACAAGCGACCATGCTGAGAAGGCAGGACGGGAGAGGCCTCGAAAGGAACCTGCCTCTCCGGACCTGGGCAGAGAGAAGACACACAGGCATGGAGCTGAGAGGGTTCAATTCACAGAGACACGAACACAAACTCGAATACAACGAAACCAGAGCCGGCCCTGATCCGGTATCTTCCGCCTGAAGG
>NW_006478517.1:0-370 GCF_000325575.1 Pteropus alecto | reverse complement strand
TCTCTCTCTTTTTAATTTCCAGAAAAAAAGCAGATTTAGGAAGTAAGGTTTCTAAAATACAGGCAAGCATCCTTTGTTTTAAGACAATCTTTGTTAACATTTTGATACATATATATTTTTCTCAGAAAAAATAGTTTTACTAAATTAGGCTCATAGACTACATCCTGCTTCTTTCACTAATATAGACATAGTTGGATGTCAGTAAATATATAGGTTTTAGTGACCTTTTAATATTTCAATATACATTTGTATGGTTTTACCATAATTGTCAACAGAGGGACATTTATGGTTTTGTTTTTTCTCTTAAATTGCAGTGTGCTGACCATCTTTCTACAGTGCATTTTGCAAACTTATGTTTTTTTTCTTAAAA
>NW_006478516.1:0-370 GCF_000325575.1 Pteropus alecto | reverse complement strand
CCAGCAAAAATGGGAGACTAGGCGGGGGAGCTGGGTCTCTAGGGCTTCTGTCCTCTGCTGCCTGGGCGCAGACTGGGAGAGGCTGACGTGGGGCCGGGGCGAGCCAGGGCCGCGCTGTGGGGGTTGGGGGAGCACTGACGTGAGAAGACCGTGCCCTCTTAGCTGGCACGGGGAGCCGAGGGGCTGCAGCAGGCTGAGGGGTCAGTGCACTCAGGGGGCAGGGTGACGGTTTGTGGGGGTGGGAGAGTCAGAGGGATGCTTGACTCAGCTTGCGAAGGCGTGCGGCTTCGGCTCAGGGCAAGGCCTAGGGCGGGGCTGGCTGAGAGAAATACAGTGGAGCCGCAGGTGTGATTTTGAATGTTCTAGTGTT
>NW_006478515.1:0-370 GCF_000325575.1 Pteropus alecto | reverse complement strand
TAAACAATTCCTGGAGGTTCTGGCTGAATTAACAAGGAGGGGAGACAAAAAAAAAAGAGAGAGAGAAGTATAAGTCCTGGAAGACATCACCAACAACGTTATTTGCAGATAATGTGATCATATACCTTAAACCTACAGAATCCACAAAGTATGGCAAGTAATGTCACGATAACTGATAAAAAGTTTTATCGAGGTAGCTAGAGAGCTCGCCTTACAAAATCAATAACGTTTCTCCATACCAGCAGAAACTCACAATAATCACTACGGTTAAAAAAACAAAACAGGTGGAAAGGAAATGACGTAGATGGTAGACGATCTGTCCATCCCTCTGGAGCCTAAATCAAAGTTGTGACAGAAACAAGGAGCAAAC
>NW_006478514.1:0-370 GCF_000325575.1 Pteropus alecto | reverse complement strand
GATCATCCCTCCAAAATAGCATACTTCTGCTTCTCTCTTTCTAACTGCACTCTCTTTAACCATCTTTGCTCTTAACCCGGTTGGTGACTATTCATTTGTTTTGTTGTTTGCATATTTACTATTTGTCTCTCCCCCTGGACTCCAGGTAGGAACCATATCTATTTGACATACCATTTTATTAAGCAGAACCTAACGTGACATGCTGTTCATGCTCAGTAAATATTTGATCAGTGAGTGAATGAAGATGTGTGAAAATGGGATCACCAGTCCCCAAGCCACAACACACCGAAGAGAATAGAGACCAGACGCTCCCCTCGAGCCTATTCGCTTTCACTGCAGACGATCCAGGTCAAAGTCTTAAATGTCCTCC
>NW_006478513.1:0-370 GCF_000325575.1 Pteropus alecto | reverse complement strand
CCCCTCGAAAAACAAAACAACTGCAAGCTGCTCTGCGTGGAACAATGCATTGCATGCAAACTCAACTCAGTGCAAAGACGCATGCGTTACCTACTGCCCTGGCCCATGAGAAGCGCTAAGCTCTCCAGCTGTGTGAAAGCCTTACACAAACACACTCCACTAGAGGCAGCATGAAACACCAGAGGCTGGAAAAGTGGTACATCCTGCTCCAGCATCCCACGGGTCCTAGATGTGTCATTCCTGGACCAAGCCCAGAGTAATGACTTTGCTGCGGAGGAGGACAATGAGCTGGGGCTTGAACAGCGTGCAAGTTTAGGGCTGTCGAGTTAGGACACGTGAGGCAGGGCTGCAAAAACGCAGATCAAAGTGA
>NW_006478512.1:0-370 GCF_000325575.1 Pteropus alecto | reverse complement strand
TATTCCTACAAAATGGAACTGCCAAGGGTCAAAGGTAGCGGGTGACGTCCAAATTCATTTCCTGGTCACTGCTGCCGGGAGACCCAGGGTCTCCGACGGGCCAGGGGAGGTTCTGGGGCGCCACCCCAGCCGACTCGGCAGGAGGCTCCACGGTGGACGGCACTCCCAGGGGCACGCACCTCCTGGGCGGCTCTGGGCCCAGCCCTGGTCCAGTGTCGGCAGGACCCAGACAGAACCGGAGCATCAGTCGCAGCCCTAGGGGAACATGAGACCGTGCCAGGGCCGGGCGTCCAAGAAGGACGAAGCCTTTGTGTCAAGCGCCCGTTGCCCCCGTGTCAGAGTTTGGGGTGACTTTCCCAAGGCCACCGTC
>NW_006478511.1:0-370 GCF_000325575.1 Pteropus alecto | reverse complement strand
TATTTATATTAAGCTCTAGTAGACCCATACTACTATGTATATATTGCATGGTTGTTCAAAGCATGCTCTCTCCAGAAACTAGCCACTGCTAGTTCTTGATCTGTTTTTGATGACCACCTGCCCAGTCACTAAGTGACTTTTTTACTGACCAGCTCCTTCATATCTATCAAGTCCCAGTGATTCTACATTCTGAGTTCTTTTGCATCTCTCATTCTTCCTCATCACTCCCATATAATATCACTCACTGATTAGGCACCTGACATGCATTTGAAGAGTATTTGTTTTCTTTTCAGTCTTATTGTGATATAATTGGCATATAACATTGTATTAGATTTAGGTATACAACATAATGATTTGATATTTGTATATA
>NW_006478510.1:0-370 GCF_000325575.1 Pteropus alecto | reverse complement strand
TTATTTTTGCTAATAAAATAATTTTAAAAATAATTAAATAAGTGCTGGTTTGGCTCTTTCACCAAAAGAGGAAAGAAAACATATGATAAAGGATACATGAACTGCAGTTTAGGAGCTGAACCTGTTAGTAGCTTGACAAGCTCAGAACAATTATTAGGCACCTGACTTGAGCAATGCACTGTAGCAAGGGTGACAAACTTTTCTATGCCTTTGTGAACCACCAAGAAACTGAAACTTCATTAATCGCTGGCTAGTGATAGCTCTCTCTGTTCCTTATTAAAACTTGCTTGTGACAAAGCAGGCTAGAGAATGCTTCTTCAAATTAACCAGTATAAATATTTCTCAAAAATTTTTAAATAGAATTGCCTTA
>NW_006478509.1:0-370 GCF_000325575.1 Pteropus alecto | reverse complement strand
AGAAAAATAATTCATATTGAGAAGAGTAAACATAATTAAATGTAAAAACACTTTTCTGATTAGGCCTTGCTCATGTAAGACCTATAGCTCTGTGGCCATGGATAACTGAGAAATGCTCTAAACCTTTTCATGGTAGAATCAAGTTACTAGTTACTGCTGCAACTGTCAAGTATCTTAAGACAATGCTTGGACTAACTGGGCTTCCTAGGAAATCTCTAAATCTAAGTTAACAGATAAAGAAATTGGACTATCTGAATTAATCTGACTTGCATTTGTATCTTGACGTCAGTGCTGCCCAGGAATTCATCAGTACAGGCAGAGAGACTGACAGTGGATTTGAGAGCAAAGCAGGTTGAAAGTCAAGTCAGGG
>NW_006478508.1:0-370 GCF_000325575.1 Pteropus alecto | reverse complement strand
CTCTGGGATGAGGTTACATTCACAGACATGTCACCTGTAACTTCTCATCTCCCTCCTTCACCTCCCTGTCCTCAGACGCAAGCAGGTCACATGGACACAGAGTAGAAATCTCCCAGGTGAAATTCCTATTACATATTTTATTAGGGTTTCCATTTTTTTTGACATCCACTACCATTGCAAGGATATTATTCCCAACGTCATTGCAGTGATCATATTGATCTATTCAGGGGGAAGTCGAATCTTAACCACATTGAATGTTCTTAATCATAAGCTAGAATTCTCCATGCATTTATTTAATTATTTATTTTCTCTCTGAATGTTTTATCAAGTTTAAATTTTCTTTTTTTTAATTTAAATTTTAAATATTAAT
>NW_006478507.1:0-370 GCF_000325575.1 Pteropus alecto | reverse complement strand
AGCACACGCCGCCTCTGCTGTCTCTGCGCGGAGCCACGGGCACACGTCGCTTTACTGAAACCATGACTGTCGGGTGCGCCGCCCCTCTGGCCCATCCCCACGAGGGCGCGTGGAACCCTCTGGCCAAACGCACGCAGCCCGTTTGGGAGAGAAATTCCGCCCTCCATAGGGACACCTGAAAAGGTGACCTCAGCCCCGGCGACCTGGCCCGGCCTCTGCCATGCTCTCCCAGCACCTCCTGCCCTCCAACCATCCCGCTTTCTCTCCAGCAGAACCGGGCGTCCAACTCCGGTCCTGACCTCATGCCGCTGCTCCCGCCCGGATCCTCAGCCCCATCTTCCCCCGCTCGCCCTGGGCTGGTCCTTTCGCG
>NW_006478506.1:0-370 GCF_000325575.1 Pteropus alecto | reverse complement strand
GGACAAAGGCAGTGATGAGGTCCCGGCAAAGGACAGTGGGCAGAGAGACAAGAGCCACATTAAGGATGCATCTCAAGAAGTGCCCCTGGGATGGGGGTGGAGGCAGAGCCAGCCAGGAGCTGAACGGTCAGAGAGAAGGGGGCTGGCCCAGATTTGTGCAGAATCTACAAATTAAGAAGAAATATTCATGTGTTCAAGATCTTGATCAACTCTTATTATTATTTCCACTGTCCTCTTACGAGGGAATAACCTTTGCTCATACCGTTCCTTTTAAATTAGATGCTCTATAGGCACTTTTTTCGCTTTGTTCTTTGTGATCGGGAAATCTCTAGAAATATTTATTCGATATACAATTTGTTAAAAAAAAATT
>NW_006478505.1:0-370 GCF_000325575.1 Pteropus alecto | reverse complement strand
TGCCCCAGGACGACGCGGCAGCCACCGGAGCAGTGTGATTTCAAGGAGAATGGGGTGAGCCTGAGGACTAGGGTCTGGGGGTGCTGGCAGGTGCCTCCCAAGATGCTGAACAAGAGGCCTCCATGGAACATTTCCAGACACGGGGGAGAGGCTGGAGGTTATGGCACGGAGTTCCAGTTTGACTTTGAGCCTTCCCTTTTTAGCTGGTGAAACAGTGTGTGGGGACAGTCACCCTGGACCAGGTCAATGGCTCCTTTGACATCAACTGTGGGGAGGTAAGTGGCCCCTTCTAGGCTGCAGGGGCTGATGGGGCATGGGGTGTGGTGTGGAGAACATCCCATGAGCCAATTAACCACTGCCTGCTGGGAGC
>NW_006478504.1:0-370 GCF_000325575.1 Pteropus alecto | reverse complement strand
TATTCCTGTATCATGGGAAACAAATACATCTGGCCCATGAGTTCTCAAAGGCAAGGAGGAAATATTATCCAATTTAGTATTGCTCAGTTTCCATATCAGGAGCACAGGTACTATGTGGTTGATCTCAGAGGAGATACAATTTGAGATGGATGCTGAAGGAGAGAATGGAATAGGTTACAGTATGGAGATCGAGAAGATCTATTTCAGGGAAAAATAGTGAAAACTCCTTTGACTGTACATCGAGAGTTTATCTAGTAAATTGTATTAGATGCTGAAGGGCAGGAGAAATAGATGGCAAAATATGCCTTTTGTGGTACTGATTATTCTGAGCTGGATATTTTTAAGAAAATAAAGATTCAGGAAAAACTTC
>NW_006478503.1:0-370 GCF_000325575.1 Pteropus alecto | reverse complement strand
TGGCCTTACCTTGCAAGGTTGGAACCAGGTTCTTCGGGAGGCTACCCTTGCTCTCAAAAACTCCAACATGTGTTGATGCTTCTGTCACAACCAGGATTCCCAGGTCTAGGAATGAACAGGTGGAAGAGGAAATGGCAGCACTCACCATTACACCTAGTGACAGGCTGACATTTGTTTCCTGTTATGTGATCTTATGCAATGCCAACCTGGACATCTTACTTCGAGAGAAAGAAATGCTTCCACCTGCAGACACAACGTGATTTCACTGAATCACAAGTTGAGACTGCCACCCAGCCACTTGGGCTGCTGAGTCAACTGGCAAAGATGGAATTTACTGTGCAGGTGCGGTGATTGATCCTGACTATCTAAG
>NW_006478502.1:0-370 GCF_000325575.1 Pteropus alecto | reverse complement strand
AGGGAGGGAAAGAAAATTTTGAAAAAGATAACTAAGTGAGGTGATGGATACGTTAATTAGCTTGACTGTAAACATTTCGCAATGTATATATATAATCTAAACATCAAATTTTACACCTTAAATATATAAATCTTTTTTGTCAATTATACCTCAAAGAAAACTATACCTGGAAAGAAAATAAAAAATGGTTCTTTACAGCGATAATTAACCTGAAATAAGGTCATTAGTGTGGGTCCTATTCCAGT
Organism: Pteropus alecto; assembly: GCF_000325575.1. Classification (NCBI taxonomy): domain Eukaryota; kingdom Metazoa; phylum Chordata; class Mammalia; order Chiroptera; family Pteropodidae; genus Pteropus; species Pteropus alecto. The sequence continues at coordinate 125 of NW_006478502.1, read as the reverse complement.
ATGAATGTCTCCTTATAAAAAAAGAAATTTGGACTCAGGATCATGCACACAGTATAAACATTATGGGAAGATTAAGGTAGAGATCAGAGTAATACATTTATAAGACAAGGAAGGCAAAACATTGC
>NW_006478501.1:0-370 GCF_000325575.1 Pteropus alecto | reverse complement strand
TGGGGACCCCGGCTCTATTGGATATTTATTTTCTCCCAGTCTATAGCTTGTCTCTTAATCCTCTTCACATGGCCTTTTGCAAAGTAAGTTTTAAATGTCGATGAGGTCCGATATGCCTCCTTTGCCTTTATGTATTGTGCTTTTGGTGTCAAGTCTAAGTTGGGATTTGCACTCAGGCCATCTGGATGTAGTCTGCCCTCTTAACCACAGCACCCCAGATGCAGCTGAGCTCTTCTTGGGTCTTTCTCACCTCAGGCCCATTCCTTTCCTCCCCTCCACAGAGGATGCCATCCTCTTAAAGCCGATGTGCATCCTTCCCTTCTTCATTTCCTTTCAGAGGGTTGTTTTTTTTTTTTTTTGGTAAATGTTT
>NW_006478500.1:0-369 GCF_000325575.1 Pteropus alecto | reverse complement strand
AAAGCTTTCAAAAATTATCTGTATTTCAGCCTGCCCTGCACCTAGCTAAAAGCTAGAAACTCTAAGAGGACAAAAATGAATATCAGTATACGCAATTAGCAGCCGCTTATACAGTCTACCCTGTTGACTACCAAACCATTCCATGCGTGCCATTCTTCCTATACAAGAAGCACATTCACAACATTCACAAGGGAGCCAACCCCAACATCCACCTGCTCCCTCCACTTGGTTCAAAGTCGAGCGTCTCTGGATGATGTGCAGTCTTCCCCCTTAAATTGATGTGCGCTTTTGTGGTCTGCAACTCTATACACGTAAGGAAAATTATCACCCTTAATACGTCCAAGAGTGGAGTAATAATTGGATCAAGAC
>NW_006478499.1:0-370 GCF_000325575.1 Pteropus alecto | reverse complement strand
ATGCTGTACACCTGAAACTAACATAATATTCAATGTCGACTGCAATTAAACATTTTCGAAAAGATTTTTTTTAAGTCCGATAAACCTGTTCATGATTATTATATTTGACTTCGGATTGTTTCCAAAGGAAATTCTGGTCTTCCTTCAGATGTTGATTCCACTCAGGTAGCTTTTAATTCTATGTTTATTAATGTACTGAACCAAGACCTTTCCCTTTTAGTCAAAAGGACCAGATGGGCCTTTCGGCTGGAACCACCATCTTCCAGTAATTCACAAAAATAACCAACACAAAGGGAAAAAGGAGAGGTACCCACTATGTGTTTCTTTTATGGGGGATGTTCCTTTGGCTGCATACATGCGAATCTCCAAG
>NW_006478498.1:0-370 GCF_000325575.1 Pteropus alecto | reverse complement strand
CACCTCCCTGTGACTGGAGAATTTCCACTTTTACAGAATATGATATGCCAAGATGAGGTTTTTGTTGGGATGTTTATTCTGCTTGGTGATCTCCGAGCTTTTTGGATCTGTAGTTTGGTGTCCATCATTAATTTTGGAAAATATTCAGTGTGATGTTGTGGTTTATATTAAATATATATTTGGTCTTCTTGATGCAGGACAGGGCAAATTTCTCTGATTTGGGGAGAACTCAATAATTATTAGCTTAATACGAAATAATAATAGTTTTGAAAAAGATGTATATTAGTCTTGGATATGTTTATTTTCAAATTATTTTTATATGTTTTCATAGTTATCCATCACAATAGTCAAAATTAACAGAAAAGAAGTA
>NW_006478497.1:0-370 GCF_000325575.1 Pteropus alecto | reverse complement strand
GTGCACGTATTCACACCGTGGCGGCTTGTTTGCCGCTTATGAAAGCACATGTACTTAGATGAGTCTGACGACTACAGGTTGAGGGGACGGCTTTCAACGGAGCCCCTCCCACTGTGAAGCTTCTCTTTCGACGTGGCAGTCCCAAAAATCATCCTCTCGGCCAGGTGATATACGCATATCTTGAAAGGGCTGCAGTGTGGTTCCGAGAAGAGACGTGGAAACGACGGTTTCCGAAGAACTCTTGTCACCCTCCAACATCTACAAAATGTCAAATCGATGCTGGAAACCTGGCATGTGCTTGGTGGAAATTCGCACGATGCGGGTTCTGGCTTCCGCGTGAAGGAAGGGAGAATCTGTGCTGAACACAACC
>NW_006478496.1:0-370 GCF_000325575.1 Pteropus alecto | reverse complement strand
TGAGCATGCATTTGAATCATCTGGAGAGCTCTCTGGGCTCCACTTCTGAGTGTTTGGTTCAGTAGGTCTGGAGTGGAGATGGCAGATTTCGATTTCGCATTCTAGCAAGTTCCCACGTGATGCTGGTGGATCAGTGACCACGCTTTGAAAATCACTGCTCCGGAACGGTTCCTACCTCCTGAAACACAGGCCTTCTCCGAGAACTGGCCAACACTTGTCTCCCATCTGCTCCTGCTTGTCAGCTCTGGCTACTTTGAGCGTCCCCTTTCCCACCATCCCTCCAGGCCTCTGTGAGGCTGTGGCTCATCCCCTCTTCCTGGCAGGATTCACACCCATTCCTTCCTTCTATTCTCGACTGTCTCTGAAAAAA
>NW_006478495.1:0-370 GCF_000325575.1 Pteropus alecto | reverse complement strand
GTCAAAATGGTACATTTCGTTGCGTGTGTTTTACCACCGTTAAAAGTCATTTCTGAAAGAGCGCGTTGGCTGCCAGGTTGAGACCAGCCTGCAGGGCGGCGGGGGCAGGGGCAGGAGCGAGGCCGGGGGCCGGAAGCCATAGCGGGGCCACCGCTGTGTCTGGTACGTGAAGTCTCACTTTCCTGTCCTCTGGAGCTGGGCGTCACCGCGTGCGGCCCCCAGAGCCTCTCCCTCCATCTACCCCGTGAGCAGCAACGCTCCTGACTGTGGCAGCCCCAAGGGAGTCGTGGGGCGAGGGAAGGGGACCACCCAGCCCTGAGGCCTCCAGAGGGGCCTGAGAAGCAGCTGCCTCAGGGTGTGAAGAATCCCA
>NW_006478494.1:0-370 GCF_000325575.1 Pteropus alecto | reverse complement strand
TGGGAGCTTGTTAAAAATGCAGACTCTCAGGCCCCTCCCCAGAACTACTGAATCCGAATCTGCAATAAATCAAGATCCTCTGGCTGACTCATAAGCATGTTAGAGCTTGAGAAGCACTGGTCTAGACCTTTGGTGTGGTAACACACTGCCGCACTCCTTGGAAAATGCAATAATCATGCTTCATCCGATCCATCCTGTTTCTACTTTTTGAGCACATACCTGACCCAGTGTTAAGAGACAGTGTGGTGTCCTGGGACTTTGTCATCAGACAGACCTGGGTTCAAAAGTAGAGTCTGCCCTTGTGGGTCTGGGTGATTATTTAATCTGATCAGTGTCTTCATGTTACCAGGACAAAAGTGGGGTCCATCTG
>NW_006478493.1:0-370 GCF_000325575.1 Pteropus alecto | reverse complement strand
GGAATGGGCTACCTCTAGGCTGTAGAAAATGGAAGGAAGAGCAGGTTTGGATCCTGAGGTTAGAAGGAGTATGCAATGAGGCATCTGGAATGAGACTGGTGATGCTAAGTCATGGGTAGACACAGTAGAGAAAAGAAGGAGGAGAGAACCCCAGGCCAGACCCTAAACACTTTGATGGACAACAGCCGTGATAAATTGACAGCTAGTACTGCCAGCATGGAGTGCTGACTGGCAACTCACCACTGCCAGTCATGGGTCTCAGAGAAGCTGAAGCCTTATCTATTTTCTCTTCCTGCCTAGAGCTCCCCTCTGTGGTTTCCAAGTGCCCTAATCCTGGCAGTGACTACTTTACAGAAGAGTCTAGGGAGGA
>NW_006478492.1:0-370 GCF_000325575.1 Pteropus alecto | reverse complement strand
CTCTCATCTTTCGACCTATTGGATATTGTCATTGAGTCTGATCATCTCAGCTAGCGAGGCAGCTTTGTGTTCTAGGGGCTTGCTATGCTCTGAGCCTCAGCTTCTGCTGAGGGAGCAGCCCTAAGTGCTTGCTTACACAGAGGTGATCGTGTCCTTCGTTGTGTGACCCTTGTCACCCTGGCCTCAGCTGACTGATTTTACCAAAGGTACCTGGCCCAAGAGAGCCAGTTTCTGAGCTGAGCAGGAGCACATATGATTGCTTAGTCCAAAAATTTTGCTCTAACAGGAACAGATAGTTAACTGCACCATCTTTCTCAGGAAAGTGAACAAAAAGCACAGAGAACGTCAGGTAGTTGTAGTGCGAATAACC
>NW_006478491.1:0-370 GCF_000325575.1 Pteropus alecto | reverse complement strand
TGTCATCATTCTTGTCTGTCTCCCTACACACACGCACGCACACATGCACACGCACACGCGCATGTACACACACGCACATGCATGCACACACATGTGCACACATGCAGCACACGTGCGCACACTCACACACGCGCGCGCATGCACACACACGCGCACGCACACACGCACACGCACGCACACACATGTGCACACACATGCTCATGCACACACACACACACATGCACACACATGCACGTGCGCACCCCATTTGCGTGAATGAGATTATGCTGCAGTTACCAAGGACACCGTTTTAACTGCTCATTTGAATTCTTGTTCAGTTTGCCTGCCTCTCCCCTCCTCTCTCCCCGGCTCTGTCTCTGGCCCCATCCCC
>NW_006478490.1:0-369 GCF_000325575.1 Pteropus alecto | reverse complement strand
TTCCCAAACTGTTTGGATTCCTTTTACTAGTTCTAAGGCTTATTTATTTATTTATTTTTTATGGAGCATAGGTTATTCCTATTCTCTTCCTTTTAAAAAAGTTAATACAAATATAGAACACAGTATTCTTCATCTTGAGAGCTTTTGTCCCTGCTCCTAAACAGAAATACAAAAGGAAATACAAAAGGAAACCCTTGAAAGCAATGCAGATGATAGACTGTCTATATCTAGGCCTTCATTTGTTTGCAGTTTAAAAATCAGTGGGAAAATAATGATCCAAGGCAGGCTAATTCACACTGAAAATTATAAGACTACTTCATTTGTCTAGATTCTATAGAGTCTTTGATTCAAATGGTTCACACAAAGCAA
>NW_006478489.1:0-367 GCF_000325575.1 Pteropus alecto | reverse complement strand
AGGGTGACTCGGAGCAGAGAAGTCCACACTGGCGTGGGTCACTTTGCCCTCATGGCCCAGGCGGCAGGGCCCAGAAGGCAAATCGCAGGGCAGGCCAGTGTCTCGGGTCGGTCCTGTCATCTTGTTTGGAGGACAGTAGAGCCTCGCTCCAGGGAACACTTAGGACAGCAGGTCCGTCTGTCACTATTTCTACCACCTTCATGTTCTCTCTCCTGAGCCCGCGGCTGTCTTCCTTCCTGCACCCTAAAAAAAAAAAAAAACAAAGGGCTGGGCCACGAAAAACAAATATCTCCAAGCCTGTGACCTTGACCTTGAGACAAGAATTGGAACCGTGTGGGCGCTGGAGGGTGAGGACGAAGGGAAAGAA
>NW_006478488.1:0-370 GCF_000325575.1 Pteropus alecto | reverse complement strand
AGGATAAGCAGCAGCTCAGCCGGAGGAGAAAGTCCTGGGCCCCCTGCAGGTCTTTGGGGAGCTCGCCCCTCCCTGTTGCTGGACATTCGGGGTTTGGAGCACCCTTGGTCGCCCGGCGGGCAGAAGTGCCGGAGTGTGGAAGCCACGAAAACAAGAACGAGTTGCAACTTCTCGTCCACTCCAGTTGTGAACATTTTTCTTTATGCTCTGGACTCTAGAACGATGTAGGCCGTAGATTTTAACTCCCGAATATGTCAACAGTGCATCCTCACGAAGGGTCAAAACGCCATAAGCACGAAATTCCATTGAGCCGCGTTCGCAGCGGATGGGGCTTGGCCAGGCAGCCCTCCGCTTCTCGGCGGGGGTTGGG
>NW_006478487.1:0-370 GCF_000325575.1 Pteropus alecto | reverse complement strand
TTCTTCATAAAGGAGGATAAATTTTTGGCTGCCAGGTTGCCAATGAATTAACCTTAAAATAGTCACAGTACCTGACCTAAGTCTTGGGATGGGGAGCTGCCCAAATAAGAGGCATCTGTTACTGATCAAATCCAAAGAGAATGCCCTGAACTGATTGCTGGGGGATGAGGAGGTGGCGGGAGGCTCCTCAATCCTCTGTCCTTCCCTGGGGACACTGACCTTCCTCTGGAGTCTCCTAAGTCCCCAAGGGCAGTCAGCTAATGGCTCCAGGACCTTGTCCATCTCTGCTCTCCACCCACAGTCTTAGGTGAAGAACCAGGATCCGCCTCTGCCCAGATGTGGCTCTTTGGGCTGAGCCTCGGCTGGTGAC
>NW_006478486.1:0-370 GCF_000325575.1 Pteropus alecto | reverse complement strand
TTTTGCTAGCATTTTCTCTTCTGGTAACCTCACATTCTTCAAGGACATTTTGAGCTGCGGTGTGACTATAATGAAAAATTCTTCATGTCCTTAGAGGGACTTTGACATCTATGGAACAGAAGGAAGAGCTCTGGGCAGAGAGGAGGAAACAAGGATTCACCAACACATCACTTAAATTTGGGCAAATCATTTTAACATCTCCAGGCCTCAGTTTAGTCATTTACAAATTGGATTCAATGATTTAAGGTCCTTTTTCTAACATTTTGAAGAGAAAGAAGTTAATATTAATAAAGTGCTTACTACCCTGTGGCAAGCGCCATGCTAGGCTCTCTATTTAGATTATTTTATTTAATCTTCAAAAAAAAAAAAA
>NW_006478485.1:0-369 GCF_000325575.1 Pteropus alecto | reverse complement strand
AGGCTCCGAAGCGCTGGCGGAAGTCACGTCTTTGGAATGGGGGTCAAGGCGGGCGGGACCTAGGGGCCCTGAGGAATGGGGACAGGTGCTGGCCGGTTGCTAAGACAGAAGATAAGGACTCTCTGTGAAAGGAGCCCACCCTTCCAGCGCGAAAGACTTCAGTGTCCTAGGCCAAAAAGCGGGAGTCAACAGAGAAATCAGATGGAGTAGAAGTCAGTCACCTACGGACATGGCGGAGCGTTGGGATGAGGTCTGGGGAAAGTTTCTCCCAAAGGGAAGTTGAGGAATGAGCACAGGGAAGATGAGCCTGTCCTGAAGCCCCGTTTAGAGGGGCGCCCAGTGTGTGTGTGTGTGTGTGTGTGTGTGTGT
>NW_006478484.1:0-368 GCF_000325575.1 Pteropus alecto | reverse complement strand
AGGGGTGGAAATCTTACTCTTACCCAAGATCCCCCACTGATATACGAAGGATTTGGCCAACACAAAGTGGGTGCAGAGGTGCTGGTGAAACACCCCTCCCCGAGGGTTCGACATGAAGGACCTGCCTAAGTCTGAGGGTGGAACGGGAAAACTGAGAAACCCTTCTGCCTCCACCAAGAGCAACAGCAGTCAACTGCTTGGGTTTTGCCCACACTGGCCCAGGTGAGCATGTCATTCTGAAAGACGAATGACGAGTAGGATCATGTAGAGCACCTCCAGCACTCCAGATCCTAGTAGCACAAGACAGCACAGCCCACTGCTGAAGGAATCGGAACTCTGTGGCCTACTGAAAATAACTATAGAAACAA
>NW_006478483.1:0-370 GCF_000325575.1 Pteropus alecto | reverse complement strand
CCAGTGGTCAGCGATGGCCTTCGAGATTGGCGACGGGGGCAGCCAACGTCAACGAAGCCAGCCCAGGCAGAGGGACAGACGTTTACACGCTGGTTTTCTCAGACGAGGTTCCAAGGATTTTCTGCTGGAAAACTGCACCGGGGAGAAATAAAGGCAAGAGCGAGGTGTGGTGCTCTTGGTCACTGGAGGCACAGTGTGTGGAAGGCGCATGGGATTCTCCTTGTCACCCATGTGCCTTCCACACACTGTGCCTCCAATGACCAAGAGCAAGTTATTTCCTCCTCCCTCAGTGAGCATAATCACTAATTTCTCGGTACTGTCCGAGGGCTAAATGAAATTCTGTACTAAGGACGTCTGGCGTGACCTGGGC
>NW_006478482.1:0-370 GCF_000325575.1 Pteropus alecto | reverse complement strand
GGATGGGAAGAGGAACCTCAAATGAGGCTTTTGGTAACTCCTGAGCTGCAAGTACAGTCCTGTCCTGTCCCATCCCAGGATTTGTCCCAATGACCACCATTCTCTGATGTTTTGAACCAAAAATAACTTATTGAAGAGGTCGAGGTGGTCAGAATGGGCCTTGATGTGGCCCATCATAGGGAGTAAAATAAGTAAAAACTAAACTTTTGTGCTGGTTGTAATCATATCAAGCAAATCTATATTCTGTAAGTCATCCTCCATCATCTAATACTTTATGAGCCATGGCCACCATGACCCTCTGAGAACATGCTGATATGCATGCCATTGTTCTGGCCATGCACGCACACTTCCGTTTAATATGTCTAAACTA
>NW_006478481.1:0-369 GCF_000325575.1 Pteropus alecto | reverse complement strand
ACTGAGTGGAAGTGCCCCGGTTCTGCCTGGCAAACAGGGTGTGCTCCACCGGCCATCACTTCTGTCTCTGATCAACGTGGCCTTATGTTCTGCCCCTGATGGACTCCCTTCCCCAGATGATGCTTGAGCAAACCCGAGAGTCATCCTGATTCTGATACCTGCAGAATCAGCCTTGAAGAATCTGGACAGCAGTGGTCTGCTGTCACCCTTGGGGAACAGAGCAGGTGTCTGTGCATCTTTCCATTTCCATGTTGCTTTGAGTCCACTCAGCCTTACCTCTGCAAAGGGGCCCTGGACCTTCTGTGGGCAACAGCAGCCAACACATCACTGAGTCCCTTCCCTCTGGCTTCTGTAGCTCCTTCTTCAGGG
>NW_006478480.1:0-370 GCF_000325575.1 Pteropus alecto | reverse complement strand
GGGCAGCATGGTCTGACAGGTCTCTCCGAAACCCTTTGGAGAGTCCAGCCTGACAAGTGCAATAATTATCTACAGTATAAATGCCTTTCATAGAGAAAAAGCCTAGAGGCAGGTGCTACAGTCTCATTCTTTCCTGTTGATCTAAGGAACAGGCAAAGACTAAAGCCAATGAAGAAAGATTAGTGAAATGGGCAGAGTTCTGAAGTGAGTTTCTCAGGAAGAGAAACTACAAAGGGAAGCAAGGGTAATCGATATTCAAGGACCATAACTAGATAAGAACACCAAGAGTGGTAGATAGCTGACAGCCTGGAAGAGAAATTTGATAAAGTATCAGTTGATTGGACTTTTACAGGATTTGCATTGCCAAGAG
>NW_006478479.1:0-370 GCF_000325575.1 Pteropus alecto | reverse complement strand
ATTCATTCATTCATTCATTCATTTATTTATTTTTTATTTGAATGTCCCATACATAAGGTCAAATTCAAGAAGTCAAAAATGAAGAAAAAGACTGCCTCTTATCCAGTCTAGTACTTATTTTCAATTTAAAATATTTCTTACTATAAAATAAAAACTTACATTAGAAACAATCTTAAAATACAAAAATATACATCATAAAATTTGTTGTTTTTTCCACCTTGCAGAGATAACAGCTTTGAAATAATATATAGTTTATATTGTAAAAATAAGTCTAAATTTTGACCAACAGATTTTTAAATAATGGGATATAATTTATCCTCACAAATAATTATTTATTAAATTGAGATCACATTGTAAATACAGTTTTATA
>NW_006478478.1:0-369 GCF_000325575.1 Pteropus alecto | reverse complement strand
AAAAAAATTTTTAAAAAAGCAGTTTATGGATTCTAGCGACGGCTTCAGAGTCTAGAAGTCTGATTCTCATTCAGGCGAATACTGTTTCAAGATCAGCATATGTCAGGTACTTTTCACAATAGCTTATTTACTTAATGATGCCTGTAAGCAATATTTATACTTTGCTATGATTTTTAAGGGAATGTGTAACGTTTGACGTGATTTTAAGCATCTAAAACCTACATGTTTTTATTTTGCATATTTTGCTGTGGTGCGTGTGCGTGTGTGATGCGTGTGTGTGATGCACGTGTGATGCATGTGTGTGTATGATGCGCGTATGTGATGTGTGTGTAATGCATGTGTGTGATGCACGTGCATGTGTGATGTGTG
>NW_006478477.1:0-369 GCF_000325575.1 Pteropus alecto | reverse complement strand
GGCTCAAGACCACCTGGGCACTAGCGGAAACACATAGAGTAGCTCTAGGCCACCAGGACCCTTTCCAGATTACCAGAAGGAAACTACTAGGAATTATTCAGGACAACAAGGGAGCAATTAGGACAAGCAGGTGTAGCTCATGAGCACCAGGACAATCTCAGAAACATCAGAGAGCACTCAGGATGAAAACAGGCACCAGGACCACCAGGAGGCACTCAGTAACAGTGGGGGCACGTAGGTAAACAGAACTCTCTCAGGACCACATGGTAGTACTCAGGATGACCAGAGCACTTTCACAGTAACCAGGGGTGCTGAAGGCCACCTGGTTAAGCAGGGGTAAGCAGGGGGCACCCAGAACAACTAGGCAGT
>NW_006478476.1:0-369 GCF_000325575.1 Pteropus alecto | reverse complement strand
TATATGTCTCTTGTGCCTCCCGAGCTGCTGACCCTGCACTGGAGCCCAGGGCATGTCTATAAGCAAGTCTGTGTGCAGGCCCTTTAAAGAGACATCTGAGTTTTCAGGTTTTTTCCATCTCGCCCAGACAGCCAGAGTCCTCACTAGTTTTCACAGTCAGATTTTGGAACTCCTCTTCCTAGGACTGGAACCCTGGGCTGGGGATCTCGTGTGGGGCTAGGCCCCCTTGTTCCTTCAGGAAGGACTTCTGCAGCCACACTCTCCGCTAGGCATGGGTGTGGGACCAGCCTGCTTTATGTCTCAGCTCCTCCTACTAGACTCAATGTTGTCCCTTTTTATATCCTCAGATGTATGTGTTACGATCAGCTA
>NW_006478475.1:0-369 GCF_000325575.1 Pteropus alecto | reverse complement strand
GTCAAAACACCATGACGTTGGCCAAATGAGCTGGCATTGTCCAGTGGTCAGAGCAGCTGGTGGGGGCTGCCTGTGGCTACAGAGATAGAACAGTGGATCCTGGAGCTGCATTTTTTTGTCGTATTTTAGGATACGGTGGATTTGGAAGATCTGGCCCGTCCAGGGTTTTGAGAGGAGTGTGGCTGGGAGGGTGAAGGCTAGGTCACCATCTCTGTGTGTCAACTGAGAGAAGGTCCAGGGTGGCAAACTCAGATGCGCCCGATGTGGCTCTGAGAATGTTCTTCCTTGGGCCATCGTTTGTGTGTGACCTGGAAGAGATCACACCTCCATATTTCTATCGTCAGTAAGGTATGTTTCTGAGACTCAATT
>NW_006478474.1:0-369 GCF_000325575.1 Pteropus alecto | reverse complement strand
GGTTAGGGTTAGGGTTAGGGTTAGCTTTAGGGTTAATGTTAGGATTAGGGTTAAAAGTTAGAGGTAGGGTTAGGGTTAAGTTAGGGTTAGGGTTCGGTATAGGGTTAGCTTTAGGTGTAGGTTAGTGTTAGGGTTAGGGTAAGTGTAAAAGCTTAGGTTTAGCTTTAGTCTTAAGGTTAGTGTGATAATTAGGGTTAAAATTAGGATTATAGTTAGCTTTAGGTTCAGGGATAGGGTTTGGGTTAGGGTTAATATTAGGGTTAGGGTGAGGGTTAAATTAGAGTTAGTGTTAGGGATATGGTTATGTTTAGGTTCATGTTAGGATTACGATTATAGTTAGAATTAGGGTAAGTTTTAGGTCAGGGTTAG
>NW_006478473.1:0-369 GCF_000325575.1 Pteropus alecto | reverse complement strand
GTGATGACGATGGTGATGGTGATGGTGATGGTGATAATAGGTTAATTGTAAGAAATTGCAGAAATAAACCATGCAAAGCCCCGAGCTTATAGTAAAACACCAAATGCCATCACCATTAGACAATGCAACTTCAGAGCCAATCCTTCCCCGACTTGCTTGTGATCTCATTTTAGTCACTGGACTTCTCTGCACCTAGTTTCCCAGCCAAAAAGTGAAGTAACCATCTTTTTTGCTTTGAGTTGCCATGAAGAAAACTTTATTACAATTATATCGAAACTCTTTAGAATGAGCTCATAAATTGCACCACCTAATTGTTACTGCAAGGAGCCTTGCAGAAGGCCAGCAGTCTGTCTTGGCTCTAGTTAGACT
>NW_006478472.1:0-369 GCF_000325575.1 Pteropus alecto | reverse complement strand
TCAATTTTTACCTTCCCAGAGGCGATCATCGTCAATATTTTTTAGCTGATTCTTTTGGCTTTTACTTCTCTATCTCTAAATAAGAGGCCTTGAGTACTGCAGCTTGATTTTTCAGGTGCAGTCATTATCGCAGCATTGCCCAGTGGCTGATGCAATAGTTAATAGTAATTGTTCTCTTTCACTCTTTCATCCCTTCATTTCCCCAATATGTTTATATAGTAATTATGTTTAGCTCAGTCATTCAGCATTTTCTTTTCCATTACTAATGCTTTCTATGTAAACTTACTTCCTGCACAAACTTTTGTTCTCCCTGAACTTAGTAATTGCCTTTGTTTTTGTTTGATTATTTTCTATGTAGCTTTCGCTAAT
>NW_006478471.1:0-369 GCF_000325575.1 Pteropus alecto | reverse complement strand
TGGGACAGCATTTCTGAGTACCCAGAACCACCAGTTCACATGTCTGTTCCTACAGTCAGTGACCCCTGAGCCAAGGCAGAAGGTGTTCTGTGTCTTCTGGGAGCACGGCCAGAATAGAAGTGGTTACTGGTCCACCAAAGGCTGCTGGGTGGTGGGCACCGGAGACACCAGCACCACCTGCCAATGCACCCACCTCAGCAGTTTTGCCGTCCTCATGGCCCACTACGATGTGCAGGTGAGAGCCCTGAGAGGGCTGCATTCAGTGTCCGTTGCTGTGTAACAAATTCTCACAGGCATGACACCTTAAAAAATAAACACTAATTTGTTGTCTCACGTTTTCTTCGGGTCAGCAATCTGGCATGGTGTAGC
>NW_006478470.1:0-369 GCF_000325575.1 Pteropus alecto | reverse complement strand
GAGACCGCACTCAGGATCTGCGTTCACTGCCAAGAGGCACTTGTTTCCAGGGCCGTGCTCGAAAGGCTGATTACGGGGACGGGCAGTAATGACAGATGCCCAATGTCGTAGGACTGCCTTGCTTCAGTCTCGCTTGGCTCCCAGAGGCCTGCCTTGGAGAGAAGGCAAAGCCGCAATTCATGGCTGAGAACATGGCCGGCTCCATCACCGGGAAGCAGCGTCCCCCAAACAGGAAGCTCAGTGACAGAGCAGTGACAGGAAGTGCTGAGCATGGTGTTTTTCAGATCCTTAGTCTGTGAATTTCACACTTTCGCTTTCCGAATCCAGGTGATGGCAACGCAAGATTCCCAGGCATTTAAATTTGCTCCC
>NW_006478469.1:0-369 GCF_000325575.1 Pteropus alecto | reverse complement strand
AAAAAAAAAAAGTATCATCATTGAGCACTAACTGTGTGGCAACGTGCCAGTCATAAAGTCATAAACTCTTGAGGTCTGCATATGTTTCAGGACTGAATATACTATAAATACAAACCATGACAGAATTATTGAGTACAGTTCTAGTACTACACATAAGTTGGCACTTAATACTTTCCTACCCTTTCCATACTGAAACTAAGGGAGGAAGCTGTTCATTCCAAATGTGTTGTAAACTAGTCTTGCCTTTGGCAAGGGGTGGAGAGCCTAACTGCCATTAACTAGGTCTCTATGCAAGTTGTTTCTCTTGCAAATTCAAATAACTGGGGACCAAAAGAGATTTCTATTCTCCAAAAACTATCTGAAGTCTTA
>NW_006478468.1:0-369 GCF_000325575.1 Pteropus alecto | reverse complement strand
TTCTTTGTATTTAACCTTGGCATTTTAATTATGATATGTCTTAGTGTAGGCCTCTTTCAGTTCATGTTGTTTGGGACTCAGTGGTTCCTGGACTTGTGTGTCTATTTTCTTTGCTAAGTTAGGGAAAACTTCCACCATTCTTCAAATAGATTTTCAGTCCCTCGCTTCTCCCTCTTCTCCTTCTGGTACTTCTATAATGTGAATGTTGTTATGCATGATGTTGCCTCAGAGGTTCTTTAAACTATCATTATTTGGGGGAAGTTTTTTTCTTTTTTTCTTTTCTAATTAAATGTTTCTGCTATCTTGTCATCTAAGTCACTGATTTGATCCCCTGCTTCATCTAATCTGCTATTGATTCCTTCTAGAGTA
>NW_006478467.1:0-369 GCF_000325575.1 Pteropus alecto | reverse complement strand
GGACGAGGCAGCCCAGAGCCCGTGGCCTGGCCGGGGGTGCGGGGTTGGACTGACGGGCGTCACTGCTGCTCGGGGCCCGGGGCCCGGGGGTCACGTGCCGTCCTCTGCCCTGAGCCCACTGCAGCCGGTGTGTGTGCGTGTGTGTGTACGTGTGCACGTGTGCTTGTGCATGAGTGCACATTTCTGTGTGTTCATGCATTGTGTGTGCATGTGCGTGTATGCGGGTGCGTGCGGGTGCGTCCTTGTGCACATGCATGCGTGTGTGCGTGCGTGTTCGCACGTGTGTGCATGCATGCATGTGTATGCGCGTGGGTGCACATGTGCATGTGTGTGCGCGTGCCTGCGCGTGCGTGCGTGTGCGTGTGTCTG
>NW_006478466.1:0-369 GCF_000325575.1 Pteropus alecto | reverse complement strand
AAAAAAAAATCTGAGTCTACAGTCAGTGTATACTTTTAGTTGTAGAAGTATATATCCTAAAAATAATCCTGTTTCATTTATTGCTATCTCCTCAGTCCCTAGAACAGTGCACAGCACATTTTATGTGCTCAATAAACACTTGTTCTGTAAATGATTACATCTTAGAAATGTTATATTAACATTGCTATGTGATGAATGAGGTTCACAAGCTTAAAGCAGATTGTCTTTAAATATTTAACCTCACAGCATACTTTCCCCTCTCGCTTCCAGCTACTATCGTATAAGACATAGTCCTTACCCTGAAAAATCTAGCTGAGAAGAAAAGATACTTAAAAATTGTATGTTATTTGCACAATGGCAAGGCCAGGA
>NW_006478465.1:0-369 GCF_000325575.1 Pteropus alecto | reverse complement strand
AGTTTCTGCAAAAATTAATGTCTTTTTAAAAATACTGAAGTTCTGTCTATTAAAAGACTTCTATTTTTTGCTCAAAAGGAATCCACTATTTAAAAATAGTTTCCATAAATGGTTGTTAGGTCGAGTTTTGATTTGGAGATCTGTTCATATATTTTGCTATTACTTGCTCAGAATGCATGTTGAAAACTCAGGTTAATTTCAGCAGAGTATGATGAAATGTAGGCATTCAGGAAAACTAGTAGTACAGATACATACTTTATATTTGAGATTATGACAGATTTTCTGCTTAAAAATTTTTTTTATTACTCAGGGGTTTTAAAAACAACTTTGAGCTATAATTGATATAATAAACTATGTATATATATATAT
>NW_006478464.1:0-369 GCF_000325575.1 Pteropus alecto | reverse complement strand
GGAAAGAGTAAAACTCAAGGCCTCAAATTCAATATCATCGAATTGGTAACAATATCCACTCTGAAGAACTAGGTGCGCAAACATCCAGTCTGGCACCTGTACCTGAAAATAATGTGGACACCGTGGCCTACCGAATAAAGCTGTCATCTCCTAGAAGGAGGAAGAATGGTTGACTCGGTGCATGATTCCAAGACCGTATTCCCTAAAAAGCATTTACAATAAAAATTGTGCCGATGACACCAACCTGTGTCTCATAACAGTATATTCAGCACAAAATGGTTCCACGTCACCAATTTTTTTTTATACAGTTACTGAAAGGTGACCATACCTTGCTGCACCAAGCCTTTCCCCTGGTAATAGAACATAGTT
>NW_006478463.1:0-369 GCF_000325575.1 Pteropus alecto | reverse complement strand
AAAACAATCATTGTAATCCTTGCACCGCTGGCGACGATAAAACACCTTGAACTCGCATGGTAGGAGGAAAGGCCAACCCATGTCAGTGACGGTCACGAGACGGTGAGGACCAGAACTAAGGCAGGGAGGACTATGGGCACATGGAGGAGTGACAGAGTCAAGAGCTATTTCAGGTGGAAAATTAACAGGAATCAGTGACAGACTGACCCCAGATTTATCCGAAGCCGGCTGGCGTTGACTATAAACAGATGCTGTTTGGAGCTCAGTGACGATGGCGGGGCGTGTGCAAGGAACTGTGCAAAGTGGCCAGAGGCAGAGAAAGAAGCTGTGGGAATGAAACTTCCTTTTCAGAAGAAGTAGGGGTCGGGG
>NW_006478462.1:0-369 GCF_000325575.1 Pteropus alecto | reverse complement strand
TTAGCTTTTTAGGAAATTGCCAAACTGTTTTCTAAAGGACCTATACCATTTGCATTCCCAACCGGCAATGAATAAAAGTGCCTGTCACTTTGCATGCTTGCCAACATTTGGTGTTACTGGTGTTTTGGATGTTAACCATTCTAAACGATTGGTAGTGGTACCTGCCTGTTGTTTTAGATTGCAATTCCCTTATGACAAATGACAATGAGTATCTTTTCATATGTTTATTTGCCTTCTTCCTTAGTGAGGGGTCTGTTCAGATCTTTGCCCAATTTTTAATTGGGCTACTATTTTCCTATTGTTGAGTGTTAACAGTTCTTTGTGTTTTGGATGAAAGTTCTTTATCAGATATGCGTTTTGCAAATATTT
>NW_006478461.1:0-369 GCF_000325575.1 Pteropus alecto | reverse complement strand
TGGCAAAGGTAACAACATATAGCTGTACTGTTCTTTTTCTCCATCTGACAGTTTCTTTTAATTGGTAAGTCTATGATTGTGACTTAGCTCAAAAATCTTATTTCGTACTTTATAAATGCCCTATTTTTTAGCTCTATTTCTTTGAAGGGTAGAATTGGTTTTTGTTTTACTTTCTCATCCCTCTTTTTTACCGCTTTTAGCACTTACTTTTGAAATTGTATTTCATGTATTTAATACTAAATTTAATAAAGTTTAAAGTCTACTAACTTAACATTCCTCCCAACAATGCCATAACACCTAGAGTCTTATTAACTTTCAAATCGACATGCAATTGCTGTCCAATATTTTATTTCTCTGTTTTTAAAACTG
>NW_006478460.1:0-369 GCF_000325575.1 Pteropus alecto | reverse complement strand
TAAATTAAATTAAATTAAATTAAATTAAATTAAGTTAAATTAAATTAAAAATTAGAAAAAAAGGATTTAGGTTCAAATACTTTAACAAAGTCAAATAAATTTAAAATAATAAGAATGTAAGAAGGAATTACAACATGCAAGTCCCTACCCTATGTGAGGTGGGCCACAACGTGAAACTTAAGCTATCTGGCAGGAACTTGCAGAAGAAAATATTCATACAATGTTTATTTGGGAAATAGTAAACTGGTTTCTAAGAAAAATTATGATACTATTATAACTAATATTTACTGAGCATTTTCCATGTGTGTAAGGCATAATTCTAAACACTTTTTGATCTTTTTCTCTTTCTTTCTTTCTTTCTTTCTTTCT
>NW_006478459.1:0-369 GCF_000325575.1 Pteropus alecto | reverse complement strand
GCATGTAAATACTAGGAGGCGAGAACATTGGTGGCCATCTTAGAGGATGCTATCACTAACGTGAAGCCAGGAGAATCTAAAGTGTCACATAAAATCAATCCAAAGAATTGAAAAGGAATGCTACGTGCCCAGCTCATTCTATCAGGATAGTATCAACTTGATCCAAATCAGACAAGACAGGACAGAAAATGGGGATTGCATGCCAATAACACTCAGGAGTTTCAACACAAAAATCCTAAACAAATAGTAGCACTCCAAATGTATCAGTGACAAGGCACTATGGCCAAGTTGGATTTGACTCTGGAACTCCAGGGTGGTTAAGAGAGAGAATATGTAAATATTAGTCATCACATTAATCAATTGATTAAA
>NW_006478458.1:0-369 GCF_000325575.1 Pteropus alecto | reverse complement strand
TAGGATGGTCTGAACATAAATATTCCTAACTAAAAGTTTGTCATGGCAAGTACTCATGTCATAGGCCTGTAACTTCCTTGACAAAAGTTAATCTTTTCCTTAAGTGAGCCTGTCAATTGTCTTTTTTGCACCTAAAATAACATATCCATGGAATGTCAGAGTAATCCCTTTTCCAGACCCCTCCAGGAACAACCATCTGCACCAGAGCATGAAACCACAGAATCTTCCACTGTTACCTTGTTTTCCACATATCATCTCTATGTGCCATAAAAGTTTATTATTAACTATCCTGTACTCCTCAATGTAAACAAAGTATGTGTCTCCATTTTTTTTCCAGTCCCAGAGATTTATCCACTTTGCCTTCTCTCA
>NW_006478457.1:0-369 GCF_000325575.1 Pteropus alecto | reverse complement strand
CTTCTCTATATCGATTTTCTATTGAATTATCTGTCTAGCTATCTCTCACTATGTATCTATCTGTGTACCTATCTGTCTGTACATCTACGTATCTTCCTCATTTTTCTATATTTATTTACTATGTATATATTACTTGTAAATATATGTCTTTTTATCTATCTTTCTACCTATATATCTATGTACCAATATATCAATTTATCTAGCTATCATAATTTCCATGTTTCTATCATCTATCTATCTATTACAATTTAGCTATAATTCTTTACCTATGTATTCTATAAGGTATCTCTGTATAATACAAACTTTTCAATTGGCATACCGATTGATACATCTATGTACGCAATGTCCGTTTTTTTATAAGCATTGTGA
>NW_006478456.1:0-369 GCF_000325575.1 Pteropus alecto | reverse complement strand
TATAGCATCCTGTTTTTAGTAGTGGTATTTCCATTAACAAAATACAGTAATTCTTGATAGCTGAAAATGGCAAATCCTAGAAAACGCAGCATTCTCACACGTGATGTTAACATCATTCTAGAACGGTTATTAGCTGAAGATTCATTTGATGAATTCAATTTTTCTGAAAGAGACAATTCTGATGAGTTTTTTGGATAGTGCTTCAGAAAACTACATGGTCAGGTCTCCGTCTGATTCAGAATCCGATGGAAATAGCCCTACATTAGCTGATTCGGGTCACACTCTGAAAAGGTCAACTCATGTTATGATTCCACATTAAAAGTATGAATTCACCAGCACACCAGGCAGAAAAGTTGACATCAGTGATAC
>NW_006478455.1:0-369 GCF_000325575.1 Pteropus alecto | reverse complement strand
CTTTCTCATCATATCATTAAGTCAGCAAGGCATGAGCTGGCCACAGACTCTATCAAGAAGCAAAAAATCTCCACAAAGGTGGAGTCATTTCACTATACTGATATGACTTTTTATGATTCCATAAAACAACTGGTAATATGCAAGATGTCTTGGAAAGAGATCTTATAAAATTTGATCTGACACTGGCAATAAGAACAGACATATAAAAAAATGTCAAATGGTATAGTCACTTCAGAAAAACGTTTGACAGTTTCTCAGAAGGTTAAAGATATGATCCAGCAATTTCATTCAAAAGTATATTCCCAAGAGAATGAAAATATGTTCACACAACGGTCTGTGAACAAGCCCGATCCCGTCTGATCTTGGAAG
>NW_006478454.1:0-369 GCF_000325575.1 Pteropus alecto | reverse complement strand
GGGCTGCTATGTCTCCCAGTCTTAGTAGAGTGGTCGTATGTGACAGGTGTCCCGTGAGGCCCAGGGGCACAGACTCCTCAGTCACCCAAGCTGGATGCTTCGGGTGTGTCCCTTGTGTGGGTTGCGTGTGATATTTTGCTGTGGTTGCGCTTCGGTTGCTGTCTGCTCATCAGTGGGATGGATTGGTCCTTGGGCTGATGGGCTGCGAGGACTGGCCGTGACCACAGCGGAAGAGCCGTTGGGCAGGGCTGACCCCACAGAGCGGGATTCGGCCTAGCGGGGCTCTGGTGTCTTTCCGTTGTGTCCTTTGGGCGTGTCATCCCCAGATGTGACCCCGGGTGGTGTTCTGGCTCAGATCTAAACTGGCTA
>NW_006478453.1:0-369 GCF_000325575.1 Pteropus alecto | reverse complement strand
CATTTGTTGAAGAGGCTGTTTTTACCATTTTTCATAATATTCACACCATACCTGCTTTGATTACTGAATGCAAAAGCTGTCATTTGATTACCACAGTTATTGTTTCTAAAATATCTTCTCTGTTTTCTACTTGTTCTAAAGTTTATCTGTCCTCACATTGTCGGGGGTTTTATGTATTTGCAGTTTGGTGCCTAATTTCATTTTCTGTTCTTTGTATAAGTCCTTTTCTGTCAAGGGATGCAGTCAACCAGACTTAAATTCTCTCAAGTAAATGGACTCAAGTCATTTAATACTTCATTACTGGGATTAAATTTTTGGCACAAAGCAGTCTTTCAGTATCATTTCAGTTAGCCTTCATAGGTATTTCTA
>NW_006478452.1:0-369 GCF_000325575.1 Pteropus alecto | reverse complement strand
TGTACATGTGCACAAAACCGAGTCTTTGAGAGGAGAGAGTCTAAGTTAGAATCCGTTAACCAGGGCAAGAGAAACAGTTGGCTCAGGTCATTTTTAATAGCTTTTAGCTTTTTCTCACTTTTCGAAACACTTTGATCCCTTGAACAAAGCTCCGCCCCTATGAACTAAGTTGCATGAGGTCAAATATTCATCTTTCTGGAATTCTCCTCTCCTCCTCTTTTATTTTATTTAGGAGCAATAATGGAAAATAATTCTAGAAATGGAGTGGCATGGATGTAAAGGTGCTACAATCATAAAGTTAGGTATAGAACGGGAGGAGCAACTAATCAAATGGGTCAGCCTCCCCTCAAGTGACTTGGTTACCTGCTT
>NW_006478451.1:0-369 GCF_000325575.1 Pteropus alecto | reverse complement strand
TAATTCTAGTTCTCTGGCTAGTTCCACCACATCTATAGTTACTTCCTCCACTGAAGTCTTGGATCCCTCAAAGTCACCCGTGAGGACTAGAATCAACTTCTTCCAAACTCCCGTTCATATTGACATTTTGACCTTTTCCCATAAATCATGAATCTTCTTACTAACATTTGGAAAGGTTAATCCTTTCCAGAAAGGTTTTAATTTATGTTGTCCAGATCCATCAGAAGAATCATTATCTGTGTCAGCTATTGCCTTACGAAACGTATTCTTTAAATAATGACTTGAAATTTCAAGTTATTCCTTGATCCACGGGCTGCAGAATGGTTGTTGGGTTAGCAGGCATGAAAGCAACATGAATCTCATTGTACA
>NW_006478450.1:0-368 GCF_000325575.1 Pteropus alecto | reverse complement strand
AGAATGCAAATATCTGCTGGTGCTGCTTGATGACTTCACAAGCTAGAACCTGAAGGTTGTTATAATGTCATGAAATCTCCATGGTATCAAATCAGACACATCCAAGACCAGTCCTGTTTCAGCAACTTCCATCAAGACTAAGGATGCTGAGCTTGTGACAGCCTCCAAGCTCATCATCACCACTGCTAATGACCTCTCCACCTCAACCACTTTGATCACAGAGCTCAGACAGAAGAGAAAGAATTGTCCTTCTGACAAGGCTTCGGAAAGAGTAGCCTGGTCCTTTAATTTTACAGCACTTTGGATTAGGCTGAAGTCATTATCATTTAAAGGACACACCACTAAATCTTATTCAAGTCCAGGGTTCC
>NW_006478449.1:0-369 GCF_000325575.1 Pteropus alecto | reverse complement strand
AAGTTGGCTTGAGGGGTCTGGAGCTACTGCTCCAATTACTTCTGTCACTGCAAAAATCCTCTTCCTAGGCCATGCAGAAGTCCCTACCAGTCCTCAAACACACCTTGTACTTCTCTACTTTCCAAGATTCCTTCCTGTTGTTCCCTCTGCCAGAAATGTCCTTCTTAGCTCTCCCAAGCTATCAAAACTCTACCTGGCCTTCAAACGCCAGCTCGAATAATGCAAAGCCTCACAAAGGTTTCCCGGATCCCTACCCAAACCCTTAAGGCCAGTCCCTCCTTCCATCTGAAGGTTAACTGAGGATCCACTGGGCACCAAGCACTAGGTTGGGGGTCAGCAAACTTCTTCTGTAAAGGGCCAGAGAGTAAA
>NW_006478448.1:0-369 GCF_000325575.1 Pteropus alecto | reverse complement strand
AGCACACGCCGCCTCTGCTGTCTCTGCGCGGAGCCGCGGGCACACGTCGCTTTACTGAAATCATGACTGTCGGGTGCGCCGCCCCTCTGGCCCGTCCACACGAGGGTGCGTGGGACCCTCTGGCCAAACGCACGCAGCCCGTTTTGGAGAGAAATTCTGTCCACCATAGGGACGCCTGAAAAGGTGACCTCGGCCCCGCGACCCGGCCCGGCCTCTGCCCTGCTCTCCCAGCACCTCCTGCCCTCCGACTGTCCCGCTCTCTCTCCAGCGGAACCAGGCGTCCAGCTCCGGTCCTGACCTCACGCCGCTGCTCCCGCCCGGAGCCTCAGCCCCGTCTTCCCCCGCTCGCCCTGGGCTGGTCCTTTCGCG
>NW_006478447.1:0-369 GCF_000325575.1 Pteropus alecto | reverse complement strand
AACAAAATGTTCTCCTGTCACCCCTATTTACAAGGATATTTAGGACCTCTGTGTCAGGAACCAGGACCATAATCCTTTTGGACCAGGGCTTCTCCCTTACGAGCTCATTGAAACTGAATTTTTTTATAATCTCAAGAAAGAAGGTCATAATATTCCTTTCTGATTGTGCGTGTGTGTGCATGGGTGCGTGTGTGTGTAGAGGTATGTATGACAATTCAAGACTGCCTATGTGATATGAGTCACTACAATCAATGTACATTTTCAGAAGCTTAGTAATTTGCATATCCAAGATCCAATTTTTCTTGTTGCCGTTGGCTCATATTTCTTTTTTCAATTATATATTTTACCAAATTTATCAATCATTGCTTC
>NW_006478446.1:0-369 GCF_000325575.1 Pteropus alecto | reverse complement strand
AGTTGGCCAATCTCTTGTGTTTAGCTATTCAATCACTACGGTGTAGTATATTAGCAAAGGGGCAGACACATAGACCAAATGAACGTAACAGAAAGTTCAGATAGACCCAGACATTTTGCAAAGCAATTTTGGAAATTTATGATTGGAAATTTATATGCCAAATATAAACCAACCAAACAACCGACCAACCTCAACCCGTACCTCAAAGCTGCAGACAGACTTCACTGTGAGGCCTACAATTATAATACTTGTAGAAGAAAACCCAGGAGAAATACTTTGAGATCCTGGGTTATGCAACGAGTTCTGTAAACTTTGTGAAATGAATGCAAAATGATGAAAATATTCTGGAATTAGAGAGTGGTGATGGTT
>NW_006478445.1:0-368 GCF_000325575.1 Pteropus alecto | reverse complement strand
AATGTGAAGAAGCCCAAGCAGCCACACGGAAAGACAATGGGTAGGTACAGCAGCTGAGGTCCCAGACAACAGCTAGGATCAACTGACATGTGAGTGACGAGGCCTTCAGATGACTGCAGCCTCAAGCTGTTGAATCAGCCCTAGTCTCTGAGACTTTCTAGCTTAGGCCCATGTATTGTAGAAGCAAAACAAGTTTTCTCCATTATGCCTGCTGCAAATTCCTAACCCACAGAATTCATGAGCAGAATAAAAAGTGCAGCCACTGTTTCATGGCTGTCTTAGGCACTGTGATTTAGCAGTCACTCCCAATTCTCCTCTCCCCTAAACCCCTGGCAACCAGTAATCTGCTTTCTAACTCTGTGGTTTTG
>NW_006478444.1:0-369 GCF_000325575.1 Pteropus alecto | reverse complement strand
GTCACCACCTTCTCTCATAGGATTCAGTGGGCATCTCTGTCTGTCCCACGAGATACCACGATCTCTCCTGGATCTTGTCTTCCCTCCAGCAAATGTCCCGATGTTCGTGTCCAGTACTTTGTTTCAGTCTCTCTCGTCCCATTGGCCTCTCTCACCACTGTGCATTTGTTCACGAGTTCATGCCGTGGTCCTTGTAGGTGTCCTTGTCCTGGACACAGAGTCCCCCAACGGTCTGATGTTCTCTGTCACTCTGATCCTTCCCAGCCCTGCCTGCCAAGTTCACAAAAGGCCTGAGGAATGAGGAGGCCACGGAAGGGGCCACAACTGTGCTGCGCTGTGAGCTGAGCAAGGCGGCCCCCGTGGAGTGGA
>NW_006478443.1:0-369 GCF_000325575.1 Pteropus alecto | reverse complement strand
TTGTGGTGGGCAGAGCCTCAGCTGAATCCTTTTAGCCTTAGCTTTAAGCTCCTCTGAGTCTGTCCCATGTGTGTGGTCAGCAATCATCCAGAGGCTTGGGCAGAATGTATCCTCAAAGTTTAAAGCTTTTCTTCTCTGAGACTCTCCCTTTTGAGATTTCATCCCTCACTTACCTGTGGCTGTGGCTGACCCAGACTGTGTCCTCTGGTTCTTTGGCAAAAAGACTGTGGGTTTTTGTCAATTCAGTTGCCTTCCACCATGATGTGACTGTTGCCTGCCCTCAGCCTAATGCTTTAGAAACAGGAAACTCACCCAGTACAGGTGCTTCCTTGAAAGTTTCAATTCCTCTCCAAAATCTCCCAACTTTTG
>NW_006478442.1:0-369 GCF_000325575.1 Pteropus alecto | reverse complement strand
AAACAAACAGAAAATAACAAGTAATAGGGAGTATGTAGAGAAAGTGTAACCCTTGCTCATTGCTGAAGGGAATGTAAAATGATGCAGCTGCTGAAAACAGTATGGCAGTTCCCCAAAAAAGTGAAACATAGAATAACCATATGATCCAGTAATTCCACTTCTGGGTATAAACCTCAAAGAACTCAAAACAGGGACCCAAACAGATGTTTGTTCACCAGTGTTCATAGCAGCATCATTCACAAAAGCTCAAAGGTGGAAACAACCCAAATGTCCATTGACAGCTGAATGAATAAGTAAAATATGATATATGTATACAATGAAATATTATTCAGCCTTACAAAGAAATAAAATTCTGAAACATACTACAAC
>NW_006478441.1:0-369 GCF_000325575.1 Pteropus alecto | reverse complement strand
GGCTCTCTGGTAATCCCTGCCCCCACCTCATCGATGCAATGAGTTTAGACCAGAGGCCTAAGGAGGACTTTTTAAAGCCCAAATCCAAATACTATCACCAGTCACATAACTCCTAAGCATTCGTGTCATGACACAATTATGCAGCCAGCCAGGCTGCAGCTCAGTTTGAAAGTAGCGTATCAGAAAAAGCAAAGGCACAACAGAGCATGCACACTTACCACTTATGCAATAAATTGAACTAGCTTTTAGGACCCTTCCTAGCAGCCAAGTGAGAGCACAGGAACAGTGGCTCAATCTGTCTCAGATGGGCGTATCCTGTAGTTCCTTACCTATGGCTTCCACACTGTTGAAATAGAAGTAGAAAAGAAT
>NW_006478440.1:0-369 GCF_000325575.1 Pteropus alecto | reverse complement strand
GATGTGCTGTTCTTTCTGGCCTCACTGGCAGTGGTCTCCCTGCACCTGAGATGTCTGGCACACACAGCCTTTGGTGATACAACAATGAAAAAGGGACAGGTAGGTTAATAGCTTTTAACTTGGGGCTCCCACACTGCTGTCAGGAATAAACACTTGAAAGTAGGAAGAGGCTCTACAATTAATGGGGGAGGAAGTGGGATGGATAAGAGAGAATAATAAAGCGAAGGATTAAGAGAAGGGAAGAAAGGGGCACATCACATGGTGGAAAGAGAGATTAAGCAAATATTAAAGAGAGGTGGGAAAACGTGAGGTTTAGAAATGAAGGTTAAATTTCCGAAAAGTGTCTAGAACCAGAAAAAAAAAAAAAAA
>NW_006478439.1:0-369 GCF_000325575.1 Pteropus alecto | reverse complement strand
GGGGACTGCTCTTGAGTTATTGGAGCCTGAGAAGGGACATGCCTGGGAATGTGTGCCCCTGCAGGGTTTGGTGTCAGTATAATGCTTGCCTAAAGAATGAGTTAAGAAGTCTTTCCTTCATTCCTAGTTTCTGGAAGAGTCTGTGTAGACCCGTATGTGGAAGAATATGATCTATCTTGGGGAATGTTCCATGCATACTTGAAAAAAAAAAGTATATTTTGTTGTTGGGAGGAGTGTTTTACAAATGTCAATTATGTCAGGTTGGTCGATTGTGTTGTCTAAATCTTCCATATCCCTACTTATTTTCTTCTATCAAGAAGCATTAAGATACTTGACACTTATTTAGTTTTATTAATCAATGTCACCCCA
>NW_006478438.1:0-368 GCF_000325575.1 Pteropus alecto | reverse complement strand
ATACCTATTTAGATGGAATACTCACTTTCGTTCATCATAGTTCTTGTGATCCCTTTTTGCATATACGGAAGTTACAAGTTTACATTAATGGACTGACCTTTGAAGGCATGTGTAGTACCTGGTTTTCAGATTCAATGAGTGACACAAAATGTGGTCCTTTTGCTCCCAGTGCTCCAGAAACAAGATCGGGCATAGCAGAGGCCAAGGGAATGCCCATGGAGGCTGGACACTAAGTGACACGGTCTCTGAAGCAGCAGTGAGCACATGGAGAGACTTGGCTTGGTCGATGTGGACAGAGAAGCCACATGGCTGCTCCTCAGGCCTCACAGCAGTCTGAGTAGGGCTCCTGATACAACACAAGGAGGAGG
>NW_006478437.1:0-369 GCF_000325575.1 Pteropus alecto | reverse complement strand
TCTTTTCATAGAAAAGTGTCCTTTCAGGTCTTATTGAGAATATATTTTTTAAAAGTTTATTCCAGTTCTTCGGAGTAAAAAGATTTCATAAGTAGATATTTGCTCTGGTTCCTCAGAACATTTCTCTTTGCTGGGTACTTTATGAAAATAGAAATGAATTAAATAATAACTAGGCTAGCAATACTTAAACCAGACTTTAAAACAAAGGCTATAATAAGAGCGAAAGAAGGACCCAGTAATTTCTGAGTATTTCTCTGAAGAAACCCAAAACACTACTTCAAAGAGACGTGTGTATCCATATGTTCATTGCAATGTTATTTACAATAGCCAAGAAATGGAGGCAGCCTGGGTGTCCATCAATGGATGAAT
>NW_006478436.1:0-369 GCF_000325575.1 Pteropus alecto | reverse complement strand
CGAAGCCTTCCCTGAACCCGAGGTTGGCTGGACGACTCTGCTCCGTGCTTGCGGGGGGTATTTGAATGTAACTTCATCAAAACAAAAGAACGTTTTGCGTTCTTTTCCTGCTGGACCTGGATAGTCATGCACAGTGTTTATGTAAACCGAAGTGCATTTTCTGCAATGTGTAAATAGCAGTGGTAATTAATACTCTCCTTTTAGAAAGTAAAGTTGAAACATATGTGTACATATACATATGCAAGCATATACACATACATGCATATGTATGTCCTCAAAAGTTTTTCTCGGTTTAATTCAAGAAAAAGTATCTATAGTATAGAGATTTTCACTGCAATGTCATCTGTGGCCATCTTTTCCTTCCCTCCC
>NW_006478435.1:0-369 GCF_000325575.1 Pteropus alecto | reverse complement strand
ATGTAAAATATCCCATTATTAATTCTACTATAAAATATATCAGTTTTCCACCTTAGGCCATCATGTCACTGACTTACAAACCCTCCAGGCGCAAAGCTTTATGGCAGGAGGGTCTATGTTAAAATGCATATTCACTGTTTTTCTAGAGGAGTAGATGTTCAGAGGTTTGTAAGTATGTAGTAACTATTCACGACTAATGAACCGAAGAGGAAAGGCCAAGGTCACGAGCAGGAACACACGAGTTTCTCACCAGTACAGGATCCAAGAAAAGCAAATGCCTCAGCTTCCTGCTTCTGTGTCTGCGGGCAAGAAGGAGCCACCTCAGAGGAAAACCAGGGGTGCCAACCCCTCCAGGGCCGGGGTCGGGAC
>NW_006478434.1:0-368 GCF_000325575.1 Pteropus alecto | reverse complement strand
GACCGTATATGAAAGCTGTGATTGTGACTCGACCATGTATTAGAAACTTGCCACCGCTGTAAGAGTACATGCATCAGAGGGTTCTCACTTCTGAATGAAGCATATTAGTATCCCAGCCTAAATGCTCCCAAACTCCCGGGAAACGTTTTGGCAGACGGATTCCATTTCCCCGTGGCTTACACAGCAAACAGATTTCTTGTAAGGAATTGCGCTTCCAAGGACCCAGATTAGAAACACGTATGCAAGAGAACATTTTCTCTTCCAATTAGGCTGCGATCGTACACAGCACACTGTGGCCTTCTGTTGTCCTGGGCAAAGAAGAAAGACTGTATAGGAAAGCCGTGAATGAGCCGCTCCTGGAAAGAACA
>NW_006478433.1:0-368 GCF_000325575.1 Pteropus alecto | reverse complement strand
GCTCTGCTACAATGTATGGAGGAGGAGCGGACAAGGGGAACAGGACTGGAGTGTCTGAGGTTTCCTTCTTTCTAATGGGTTCGATCACAATGAATATAGACTATTTAGTCTAGAAAGTTGCTTCTGCTCTTTGGTGATTTGCTGAGTGAGGGTTTTAATGCCAAGTAGCGGGGTGTATTCCTGTGTTTATGGTTTTCTTTGTCTGGTGATGGCAGCTTGTGGAATTCTGCTACACCTTGCAATTGCTTCTCTGCCTCTGACCCTGGGCTCAGCCTCAATGTGTACTGGCCACCCAGGCCTGATTGCTGCTTCTGCATCTCTGATCTGCACATTGGAGGTTGCACCCTGACCCTTCAGTGCTATCATGT
>NW_006478432.1:0-368 GCF_000325575.1 Pteropus alecto | reverse complement strand
TCCTTTGCATTTTTTCAGATGCCTCCTCTCCTCTCATTCCCCCCTTTGAGACTCTAGACATTCTATTTTTGTCGGAGTCTCACATTTTCTATCTAAACTATCTTAGTGGATTGGATCTCCTGATAGTGGCAGGTATAGTATATGTGGGCTGCAGTTCACTGCTGTACTGTGGCTTCTACCATGCTTTTTAAGCTTTTGATTAGCAGGGGCATCAGACACGACCCTATGAGGTAGATTCCTAAGAGTAGTAAAACTGCTTCTATTAAGGTTTTAAATCTACCAATGGCCAAAAACCATCCCCCCAAAAGGCTATTGGGGTTTCATTCATGCCATACTTGCACGGGCACATGCGCCAGTTTTGTCATCTT
>NW_006478431.1:0-368 GCF_000325575.1 Pteropus alecto | reverse complement strand
TTTTTTATATGACAAATATGGATAAATATATATTATATAACAAAATTTCTTTAGATGTCTCAAAAAGTTTTAAAAGTTGAAAGAAGTTCTGACCCAAAATTTTGAGAAATGCTCTTAGGATAAATATAGCACCATTTTTTTCTTTTAAATAAAAATTCTAACATGCAGAAGGTACTCAGTTTAACCAAGCATATTATTAAAATCAATTTAAAAGATTCTTATTTATCAAGCACATGTAGAGAATAATCAACTAAAAACACTTTTAGTGTCTTACTTTAATTCACTTTTGAATGAAACAAATGGTATCTTACCAGAACTGAGAAGCTTTTTTCTCATTAAATAGTCCCTTGGTTGTAAGTTTTTTGTTA
>NW_006478430.1:0-368 GCF_000325575.1 Pteropus alecto | reverse complement strand
GACTTCTGAATAAAATTTATTATTGGCTAGTAATTAGCTTAAGCAATTTTTTGTTATTGATCACATAGTTCTAATATATTCTACTTAAACCTACTGCTACAATTCCTCAAATGACATTCATATACTTATGAGCTCATAATGTGGTTAGTAGATTCCCTCAGAGGAATGGAGAGTGCTGTACGCAAGAAATAAAGTTGACTTGAAAAAATAAAGAAAATCATGGAAAATGAGTGCTCACTCTGTTTATTTCTGCTTTGACTTCAGCTAGAGTAGGTTAGAGGCATGGGCCAAAAGAACCAGGAAAAAAGGAGGAAGACACTCCTTGCTCACAGAGAGTCGACACAAGTAGAAGGGAAAAGGAAGAGAGA
>NW_006478429.1:0-368 GCF_000325575.1 Pteropus alecto | reverse complement strand
CTTGCTGACTTCACCCAGATTCCAGCATGACATAAGAAACATGTGGCCTCGGGGGGCCTGGACCCCCCCCCCACTCAAGACACAGAGGACAGGGCGCAAGGGGGCAGAGCTGGAGCAGCAGGCAAGGCAGATTCGTAGTGCAGGGTGGGGGCGGGTGGACATGGTATCAACTCCATATAGAATATATCTACGCGTCAAAACGGCCGAGCCCAAGCCCCTCTCTCTCTGTGGCTCACTCTGCTCCAGCCATCGGGGCCCCTTGATGTGCCTCGAACTCGCCAGAAACAGTCCACCTCAGGGCCTTTGCACGCGCCGAGCCCTCCGCCTGAAGCACCCTTTCACAGCTCATTCTGGCCTCTGTTCAAATG
>NW_006478428.1:0-368 GCF_000325575.1 Pteropus alecto | reverse complement strand
ACATCCCACTCATCTTAGAGCGTACCATTTAAATATCATTCTTGGACAATTCCACTGACTCCTTCAAACCAGGCCCCTGCTTTACAGTTTTACACTATCTTCTATTTCTTCTTTAAATACTTGTCGCAATTTTAATTATTTGCATAACATCTACCCCATCCCACTACAGCTCTTAGCCAAAACGATCCAAGAGGTGGGCAGGGGTCATATTTGTCTCTTCCATTTCTGCAAACCCTGCACTTAGAGTTACATCCTACACAAAGTGAAAATTTGCTAAATAGTTGTTAACTGAATGCATGGACCCACGGGAACTGCGGGTGCTAAAATTCTGCTTTGGAGTTTTGCTTACAAAAAGACCAGGGCTGCCC
>NW_006478427.1:0-368 GCF_000325575.1 Pteropus alecto | reverse complement strand
TCACTTCTGGCTATTTAACTAACTCAACTAGCTAAGTAGTTAGCTAACACTAACTCAAAAATATATATGCACCCTCATATTCACTGCATCATTGTTTGCAGTAGCCAAGACATGGAAACAATCTAAGTCTCCATAAATGAATGAAGAGATAAAGAAAATGTGAGTATATATATGTATATAGGTATACCTATATACATATATATACTCACATTTTCTTTATCTCTTCATTCATTTATGGAGACTTAGATTGTTTCCATGTCTTGGCTACTGCAAACAATGATGCAGTGAATATGAGGGTGCATATATATTTTTGAGTTAGTGTTAGCTAACTACTTAGCTAGTTGAGTTAGTTAAATAGCCAGAAGTGA
>NW_006478426.1:0-368 GCF_000325575.1 Pteropus alecto | reverse complement strand
CGGCCCAGGAGCTGACTGCAGATGTGATGCGCCCAGACCGAACCAGGAGAGCTGAGCCCATTCTAAGCCGTCAGCTTGCCGACTTATCCCTGAATGCACGGTTGTTTGTTATTTTAATCCACTCAAATTTGGAGGATTCGTTACACAGCAAAGGCTAACTGATACACAAACATTAATGCAGTTGGCTTGGATAAAACAATTGAAATGCAAAGAAAAACGTTCAAAAGTTAATCTAGTTCTGATGGAACCATGCTATGTCACTTTTTCTTCTATAGCAAGATTGCTTTTTCCCCATATCAAATTCTAAATTTGAGGAGAAAATGTATATTTTGACTTTTTAAAGAATTCATTATTAAGGAAATAAAAAG
>NW_006478425.1:0-368 GCF_000325575.1 Pteropus alecto | reverse complement strand
ACTTGTTTATTTTAGCTTTTGTTGCCTGTGCTTTTGATGTGTTATCTAAAAAATTATTGCCAAGAGCAATGTCAAAATTTTTTTTGTTACATTTTTTCTTTTATATAATACTAATAGCATTAGAAAAAATGTAAGTTTTTTAAAAAACCACTTTATTGAGGTATGATTGACATGTACAGAGCTGTGCATATTTAATGTACACAACTTTAGTTTGGGGATGAGTATACACCTATGAAACCATCACCACCATTGATGCCAAAAAAATTATTATTATTAAGAAATATGTAAGTTTAAGTAGCTATGATGAAAATCTAAAAATATCCAATGAGAATGTATTTATCAACAATTACTTTAAATGTAAATGGATT
>NW_006478424.1:0-368 GCF_000325575.1 Pteropus alecto | reverse complement strand
GAACAGCAAACCCAGAGAGGGGCAGCAGAGCACGGCTGCTGGGGCCGAGGGACGGGGTGGGAAGTGACTGCTGATGGGTCTGGAGTTTCTTTCAGGGATAAAAATGTTCTGGAATAGTGGTGATGGCTGTGTAACTCTGAATACACTAAAATCCACTGAATTTAAAAGGTGAATCTTATGGCATGTGAGCTATGTCTTTAAATATTAACAAGTAAAAGTCTAACCCCTTCCTGCATTGCCAAGCCCATGGAAGGCTCCCCACCTTGTGCTCTCTGGTTGGGGTGGCGAGGCAGGGCAGGGCCTGCTGCCTCTCTCTTCTCGCCTAGCTGCCCCCAGGCTTCTGGAAGCAGACAGCCCACATCTCCCCC
>NW_006478423.1:0-368 GCF_000325575.1 Pteropus alecto | reverse complement strand
CCAGGTAAACTCATCCTTGGGAAACCAGTCTAGTGACGGATAAAGCTAGAGAAGACTCTGCTTTCTGACACATTCAGAGAGCTTAGCGCTCCTCAAGAAAGAAAGAGACAGGTGGTTGTCAAAAGTGCAATGGGCAAAGAAAACTTGATGGATTTTAAGCAAGGGGGTGATATGATGAGATTGCTATTTTTTAAAGATCACTCTAGCTATCATGAAGAGGACTGGGGGAGGGCAAGAATGTTACCAAGACCATCTTGGAAATTGTTAAAATCACCCGGGAGAGAGGTCAGGATTTTCCGAACCATAGACACGCGGTAGACATTATGGAAGCAGTCATGTTTGGGGTAGATTTTCAAGGTAGAGCCAAC
>NW_006478422.1:0-368 GCF_000325575.1 Pteropus alecto | reverse complement strand
CTCACACGGAAAAATAGATACCCCGAGAAGTTATTTCTTTCTGCCCCGGGCCCAGACTCTTCCCCTGGTGAATTCTAAATAAACCTTTGAGAAAGAAATGGTAGCAATGAGCCACCATCTCTTCCAGAAAATAGAAGCAGAGGGAATGCTTTCTTACTCGTTCTATGAAGTAAGCATCCCCCAAGGGCAAGACAGACAAAGACACTGAAAGAAAGGAAAACTACCTACCCGTTGTCTCTCACCAACTTTGACGCCAAATTCCTGGCGCAGACGTATTGGGTTCCTGTGCCATTTCCTAACGAAAGGAAGCAGTGTTCCTGGGATATCTGGCTGATTCTAGGAGCCTGGAGCGGTGCAAGATGAGGCTG
>NW_006478421.1:0-368 GCF_000325575.1 Pteropus alecto | reverse complement strand
TCCCGAGGGGGTCAGCGTGGACGTGCGTGTATACAGGTATGCTTTATTTTAACTTGGTTTTTGGAAGAAAGTCTACAAGTTGTCGATCCATGCTAAGTTAAACAACTTAAAGGGCAATTTTTAGACACTTAGGAAGCTGGTGTAAAAAAAAATTTTGCTAAATTGCCACAAATAAAACTAACAAATGTCAACCTGGGGAAAAAAATCCGTGACTCAGCCCAGACAGAGGGCCGATCGCCTGATACGGAAAGTCCTGTGCAGGTCGATGTGGAAAAGACCGAACTCTGGGGCCTGAGGGTGCCTCGTGGCTTGGCTCTGGAACACGTGGGCGGTTGCTCACGTGGCACACCGTGCAGAAGCAGACGACA
>NW_006478420.1:0-368 GCF_000325575.1 Pteropus alecto | reverse complement strand
GGCACGTTCTCCACGCTCGGCGGGCTATGCTGAAGCCCTGCAGTTGAGGACTTGGAGGGGCAGGGAGAGGCTCGGCTGGATCTCGGGCTTTTAGATGCTGGGGCCTGACTCAAGGATCTGACCCACTGCCACAGAGGCCACCGCTTCGGCACTCCACCTGCTCGTTGCCACTCTGTGGCGTCACAGGATCCTGCTTGTGTTGCTGGTGCCACCGGTTAAAGGAGGCCGACCCTGCCTGGGTGCTCTTGGGAGCTTCCCAAGAAAGAACGCATTGCAGGCTGCAGCTGACTGGCAGGTCTCTCGGGTGACAGTCGGAGCCTCACCCCTTCTCACACACCACAGCCCTGCTCTCTCCCCTTCTCCCCTCC
>NW_006478419.1:0-368 GCF_000325575.1 Pteropus alecto | reverse complement strand
TACAGTTGACCCTTGAACAACGCAGGTTTGGATGGCGTATCTACACTTACAGGCGGGGTTTCTTGAGTTGACCTGTGCATTTCAAACCCACGTTGTTTAAGGGTCACCACACCCTTATATGTCAGGTTGGGAATCTTGTACACGGAGAGTTCACGGGGGTTCTCGAGAGCCCGGGCAGTCAGCTCCCCTAACCCTCGTTTGTCGATCAGGGGTCAGCTGTGTTATAAGCACTTTCGTTAGGTTTTCTTTCTGTCCTAGGAAGTGGGTGGATAAGAGGACGCAACTTGAAAGCAGCTTGTGCACTCGGAGTCACTGTCAGTGGCATCACAGAAGAAATTACTGTTCGTCTTAGAAATGCCTGGTAATTA
>NW_006478418.1:0-368 GCF_000325575.1 Pteropus alecto | reverse complement strand
ACATGCTCATTACAGAGTGGTCCATGCCTGGCTAATAATGGGAAAGAACTATTTCCAGACAGCAACATTTTTGCCATTTATTTTTATTTTGTTGGCTTAGAAACCAGTTGTTGCTATTTCTGTCTCATCATTTACAAATTAGGGATATTAAGTACTGACTGCTTCTTGTCATCTATCTCTCCATCTCATTTTGGTGCACTGGCACTGTGATAATGCAGTATACTACTCTGTGATAATGTAGTATAGCATTCTAAAGAGGCTTTTAAACTCTGGAAAAAGGCTATACAAAGAAATATAGTTGTGAACCATGCCTTCCCTGCTAGAGACTTGTAGTGTTAAATTTATTGCTTTATTTGGTACAAGTCTTT
>NW_006478417.1:0-368 GCF_000325575.1 Pteropus alecto | reverse complement strand
CTGAATTCATTGATTAGTTCTAATAGTTTTTTGGTGACAGCTTTAGAATTTTCTATATATAACATCATATAAGCTGTAAACAGACAATTCACTTCTTTCCGATTCGAACGGCTTTTATTTCTTTTTCTTATCTGATTGCTCTGGGTAGGACTTCCAGCACTATGTTGAGCAGGAGTACTAGGAATGGAAACCTTTGTCTCGGTCATGATTTTACAGGAAAAGCTTCCAAATGTCACTATTGAGTGTGATGTAAGCTGTAGGCTTGTCTTACATGGCCTTCGTTATGTTGAGCTACGTTCCCTCTATGCCCAATTTGTTGAGAGTTTTTATCATGAAAGATTGTTGTATTTTGTCAAATGTTTTTACTG
>NW_006478416.1:0-368 GCF_000325575.1 Pteropus alecto | reverse complement strand
TTTTGCTCAGGAGAAACAGGAGCTCTCCCACCTCGGGGCCGGCTGACGGGGGTGACTTTTATCCCTGGGAGAGGCTGTGCAAATGGAGAAGCCGGCGTAGACCGCTTGGCTGAAAGTGGTGCTGTCTAGCAATTCAGTGCACGCTGTCGGCTCTTGAGAATGTGACTGCATGGTTTATCCTGCGAGAAGGGACACAGCTGAGAGTGAAGAGTGGCACTGTGCATAACTATTTTGGGGAAACAGGCAAAATCTAGGACTCTCTCAGGCAAATCAGAACCTGCATTGTCCCTACCTAATCTGTAAATGTTCCTGAACTTACCTTGCTTGCATGATTGACTTTGGGGCCCTTTCAACATTTATTACTCACC
>NW_006478415.1:0-368 GCF_000325575.1 Pteropus alecto | reverse complement strand
AATACACTTTCAAAATGAGAATCTGATCACTTAAGTCTTTCAATATCTTCCCATTGCTTCTAGAATAAAGACCAAATTACCAATGATAGCCCGCAACACTTCTCAGAGTCATCCTCCCTGCCTCCCAAAATGATGTGTTCTTTTCCTCGTGGCATTAATCTCGCTCGGGCATCTGCCTCGTGATTTGTTTGACATTTGTATCCCTTGCTCGTTGGTTAAGTCCTTGAAGGAACCAACCATGTCTATTGTGCTCATCACTGCATCCTCCTTCAACCAGCACAAAGCCTGCAAATAACTGGCACTCACTGATATCTGCTGGACAGGTGATGTCTGTTGGATGATAAACGGAGGATGGATAATGGATGGAT
>NW_006478414.1:0-368 GCF_000325575.1 Pteropus alecto | reverse complement strand
GCATTGAACTTATAACCAATTTATAAAATAATCAAGTGAGAATCACCTGAAGTCCAGGTGATCTTAACAGGTACTTCTGATTAGATAAGCAAGGAGCCACATTGAAGCTGGTAAAAGGGACAAAGTCCTAAAGCAGGCTAGACCAGCACCCAGTGGTGGTGGAGGATCTGCAGGAGGGAGAGTGAGACTGAGAGAGCGGGTGATCCTGGTCTCATCTGGGGTCTCTCCGCCACAGGATCCTACCTCAAGGAAGAGGAACTTTCAAAAATTCTGGCTGTAGAAACTGGAGAGGGTTCTAGCCATCTGGGCGAGACAGAAGGAGATTGACAGCCCAGACGCCTCTTTGAAGGACCCACGCTCAGGCTTTC
>NW_006478413.1:0-368 GCF_000325575.1 Pteropus alecto | reverse complement strand
AATAAATAAATAAATAAATAAATAAATAGCTAGCCCAAAGTGAAATGGTTGGGTCAAAGGGTGCCACCACTTTTAAGGCCTTCAATACAAAAATGTCAAACTATAGTCCAGAACCATTATGCCCATGCGCTCCCACAGTGCCGGCCTCCTTATGCCCTCGCCAACACTCCACACATTGAGTACTGTGCATCCAAGTAAAACATAGCCTACACGAGGAAGGGGGTACGAGGAGGAGACTAACAAGGAGTCAACATTTAGAAGCCAGTGTGCTGAGATGGTAGTACAGAGAATACCCCAAACCTGGATGCCATGATCTGCCTAGGACAGGTGTCATAGAAGGCTTCCTGGAAGAAGTTGGTTCTGAGCCT
>NW_006478412.1:0-367 GCF_000325575.1 Pteropus alecto | reverse complement strand
TTTTTTGGCACAGTTGTTGATTCTCAGTATGCATAGTGGCACTCATCGACTACCAGGTTTTGCTTTTCACTCTGGCCTGTGGTTTCCGGCTCACCGGCCTTCACTTGACAGCTGTGGAACAACTCTGGCCCAGTACAACCCAGTGAATGTCTCCACTATGCAATGAACCACAATCACCTTCTCCAATGATATCTGAAAATGATCCTTGGGGAAAGAGATCCCCTTTCATGTTTGTTTCTTCTCGGAGTACTCTTCCCCAGTCCCAAACCCAAGAGGTAGAAACTTTCATTATTTCCCACCTTACAGATGAGGAAACTAAGGCAAGGATAATGAGAAAGAGAAAACAGCCCCTGACAGCCAGGAGCTG
>NW_006478411.1:0-368 GCF_000325575.1 Pteropus alecto | reverse complement strand
GGATTGCTCTCAGTAAATTTTCTCATCACTGGGGACATCTGAGGAGGAGAATAATATTTCTGTGATTTCCAAATACTCAGGAGCAATTGTGATCATCTCAGTACCAGGTCTATATGCTATCCAACAAGGGAAAAGCATATTCTGAAGATCAAATTATATATTAATGTATTGGGTGGTACTTTCTAGTTATTAAAGCAGGTAGCGTGAATATATTTTTAGCATGTTTGATTTCCTTTTTTTACAAGCATAATTTTACATAGCTTTTAAAATGTTATCACAATTTTCTGATAATTATTTTTTTCTTTCTTTTTGATTGTTTTCTCTCCCCTTATCACCGCTTCTACAAGAAACCAGTATTAAAAAAAAAA
>NW_006478410.1:0-368 GCF_000325575.1 Pteropus alecto | reverse complement strand
ATCGTAACATATTCATACAATGGAATACCGTTCAAGAAATAAGAAGAGCAAGTTACAGATACGTGCAGCAACGTGGGTGACACTCATGTTGGGCAAAAGAAGCCAGGTTCAAAAAGAATGAGTGCTCTGTCTTTCCATTTTTCTGAAGTCCTCACAGGTAACACGTAGCTATGGTGACAGAAACCAGGACAGGGTCTGGCAGTTGGAGACGAAGGGTGAATGAAAAGGGCCCGAGAGGGATCTCAGGGATGACGGAAATGTCCCACATCCTGTTTTGGGTGGTAGGTAGTTACACGGATGTAGACAGCTGTCAAAACTCTTCAGACTAAATACTTAAGATCTGTGTGTTTTAGCGTACATAAGCTAAA
>NW_006478409.1:0-368 GCF_000325575.1 Pteropus alecto | reverse complement strand
TTAACTCCTGTTTTGTCCATTCTCTAGGTGAGGTCTCTCCAGAGGATGGAAAACGTCAACAGCACATTGTTGACTGAGTTCATCCTGACAGGAATTCCCTACCCACTCAAGCTAAGGACGTTTCTTTTCGTGTTCTTTTTGCTGATCTACATCCTGACTCAGCTGGGGAACCTGCTTATTCTAATCACTGTCTGGGTAGACGTGCAGCTCCATGCCCGCCCTATGTACATCTTTCTTGGTGTCCTCTCCATCATTGACATGGGCATCTCTACCATCATTGTCCCTCGCCTCATGATGAACTTCACTTTAGGCATCAAACCCATCTCATTTGGTGGCTGTGTTGCTCAACTCTATTTCTATCACTTCCT
>NW_006478408.1:0-368 GCF_000325575.1 Pteropus alecto | reverse complement strand
ACCACCAGATGATGCTAAAATTCACCAGATGGCTCTCTGAAAAACCAGGATGCTATAATGATGACCAGAGGTCTCTCAGGACAACCAGTGAATGCTCTGTACCATAAGGAGCCACCCATGACACCTGGAGGGCAAGAAGAACTTCCAGTGGGATTTCAGAATTCCCAGGGGTTTCGAAAGATCGCATCCAGTACCCAGGATTTCCACTGAAAACTAGCACCAAAAGGAGGTTCACAGGAATACCAGGGTGCTATCAGGATGACCAGGAGTCATTTAAAAACAACAAGAGAGCACTCAGGTCCACAAATAGTGCTCAGGATTAGCTCACAACCACCAGAACACTCTCAGAAAGAGCAAGGGCACTAAGG
>NW_006478407.1:0-368 GCF_000325575.1 Pteropus alecto | reverse complement strand
TCATTTGGGGAAATTTGCCCTGTCCTGTATCATTTTCTATGTACTTTTTCATCTTTGCTTTATTTTGAATTGCCCTATCTTCAAGTTCACTATTTTGTGTTAATAATCAAATGTTTACCAAAGTAAATTTAAAGATCTAATTGGCTTTATTCAATGATTTATGAATCAGACAGCATCAGATCTAATAAATAGAGAGGTGCTCCAAGAGAATGTACAAAATAGAATGTTTTCATAGGTGGAAACTATTATTGGGATAAAAAAGGGATCCATCTGCCTGAGCACATGTAAGCCAAAGAAGGGATACATGCAGGTTTTTGCAGCCAAGAAAGTAAGATTTGTTAGAGAATTGCAAGTCCCGGAGACATAGG
>NW_006478406.1:0-368 GCF_000325575.1 Pteropus alecto | reverse complement strand
CAGCCTGATGAGAGAGGCCAGTCTAGGTGGTCCAGTGGTAACCACTGACCCCTCTCCCACCCTGATTCAGGAGCTCTGAGCCTGCCTGTCTTCCCCCCGTGCTCCACATCGCTATACTTCCAACTTGGCCTTCAGAGGCTCAGAGGCGCACCGCTCAGGTTCTGGGAGACAGAAATTGCAGATCTCCGTGTCCAAGGTAGGGCCCGGGCAGACCAGACCTGAGCCGTTAAGCTCACACCTGAACATCGAATTTTCAAGGGAACGTTGACAGCTGGTGTAGTGGTATCTAAAAGGCTCCCTGATTATTACTGAGCTTTTCCTGATTTGGGGTAAAGTGAGAAAAACAAGAACAATGTGATGATTTCTCC
>NW_006478405.1:0-368 GCF_000325575.1 Pteropus alecto | reverse complement strand
GTTTCTCTCTAAGAATCAATGTACGTACATCAAAGATATTCTTAAAATATAGATATCTCAAAAAATATCAATAAAATCCATAAATGCATCTCTGCTTTCAGTCAGCTTACCGTTCTATCTCTCTGAAGCAGAAGGAATGTTTACAATAAGAGAAAATCAAAGGAAAAGCAGTATTTTGCATGAATCCTACTAATTGCTCATCACCTAGGTGCAGTTCTCTCAGCAGTGGTCATAGTCTGCAGCTCATATTCTTCAGAGGCATGCTATTTTTCAGGATGAAGTAGAAAGAGTTTAGACTGAAAATAAAACAGAATAATCTGCTAATTTTATTATATTATTTTAAGTTATACTAAATTATTTATTTTAAA
>NW_006478404.1:0-368 GCF_000325575.1 Pteropus alecto | reverse complement strand
CACTCGAGATCTCTTTGTGGCAACATTTGATGGGTGCTCCTTGACCTTGTACTATGTTACTGACCCTCTTAGCCATTCTGCTAATGTCATATCCGGAAATTATATCTGCCATTCTTTTTTTGTAATATAATTATGTCTGACTCATTCTTCTCTTCCTTAATCTTCTCATTAAATATTATTATTTCCAATTATTCTGTAATTGGCCCTCTTCTATCCCTATATATACTCTCTCTGTATACTCTTACCCATGACCATGGCATCAAATAATATCTATGTGTTGATGATTTTCGAATCAATATCTTTGTTCCAAGTGATTCTTTCTTAATCAGCCAGCTTACTTTCCTTCCTTCCTTCCTTCCTTCCTTCCT
>NW_006478403.1:0-368 GCF_000325575.1 Pteropus alecto | reverse complement strand
TTTGAGGAGGAGAAGTGAAATCACAAATAAAATTGTGTGGAGGATGTGTTGGTAGGCAAAAATGATTTAGGCAAGAATGGTTTGCCCTCTCTATCTTTGGCCTCATTTCCTTTTTTTTCCTTCCCTTTCCTGACCATTGGCCATCAGTGTCCTTTTCCAGGAGAGATTTGATAAGGGGTGGTGGGACATGGATCAAGTCTTAGAATACGATAGAGGTAAATTTTATGAGTCAGATGTTAGTGATTAAATGTTTTATTCAAAATTCCCCAGGCCTCCTTTGGAGCTAGGAAAGAGCACAATGGTTATAATTAGATCATAGTTATGGGTTAGAGAGATGGGAGAAAGGCAGCAAAGAGATTGATTGTACT
>NW_006478402.1:0-368 GCF_000325575.1 Pteropus alecto | reverse complement strand
TCCTTTGTCACAAATTAATTGATCATATATGTGTGCGTTTATTTATTTCTGTGAAAAATACCATTAGAATTTTGATAGGGATTGCATCGAATCTGTATATTGCTTTGCATAGTATGGACATTTTAACAATATTCTTCCAGCCTATGAACATGGAATATTTTTTTATTTATTTGTGTATATTTCAATTCTTTAACTGTCTTGTAGTTTTCAATATACAGGTCTTTCACCCACTTGGTTAATTTATTCCTAGGTATTTTAATTTTTTGATGGCATTGTAAGTGGTATTATTTTCTTAGTTTCTCTTTATAATAGTTCATTAGTGGTATATTTGTGTATTGATTTTATATCCTGCAACTTTACTGAATTTA
>NW_006478401.1:0-368 GCF_000325575.1 Pteropus alecto | reverse complement strand
TTAGGATTAGCTTTAGATTCTGGGTAAAGATCTGGGTTAGTGTTAGCGATAGGGTTATGTTTAAGGTTAGAGTAGATTTAGTGTTAGTGTTAGGGTTAGAGTTAGTTTTAGAGTGAAATTGGGGTTTAGGGTAAGGATTAGTGTCCGGGGTTAAGGTTAAGGTTATTGATATTGTAAAATTTAGTGTTAGGGTTAGGTTTTGGTTTAGGGTTTGGGTTCGTTTTATGGTTAGGGTTTCGGTTATGTTTAGTGTTACGGTAGGGTGAGGGGTATGTTTAGGGTTAGGATTACGGTTACAGTTAGTGTTAGGGATAGGTTTAGTATTATGGTTTGTGTTAGGGTTACAGTTATGTTTAGAGTGAGGGTTA
>NW_006478400.1:0-368 GCF_000325575.1 Pteropus alecto | reverse complement strand
AATCTGAAAAGAAAATACTTTTTATTTCAGGGAGAAAAAAATAAACTTTTGTAGACTAAATTTCCACAACGCCTAGGGCGGAAGTGAAACATGAGAGTCCATAAGCAGTCTGGATGATTTGAAAGGTTCAAAGTGCTTCTGCTTCCTCGCCTAAAGCATTTATTAAGTGCCTGCTGCATACAACACACCGTGCCAGGTGCTCGCTTCAAAACAGTGCCCTGAGCAGGCATGAGAATGAACCCTGATCTTGCAAGTGAGGAATGTCAGGCTCAGAGGTTCCCTGTTCACCCAAGGTCACTCACTCGGCCAAAAAGGGCAGACGTGGGATGCAATCACGGGAGAGCCCCAGTCTGCAGCCCTCACCCTTC
>NW_006478399.1:0-368 GCF_000325575.1 Pteropus alecto | reverse complement strand
ATGAGTCGCTAGGAGCTGGGAACCTATGAGAAGCAGGGGCATGGCCCAAGGCAGAGCCCACCTCCACTGCCCGCACAGCAGGACTACAGGCAAGCGGGCACCCATGGCTTTCAGTCTACCTCACTCAGGATCCCGCCAGAGCTTACCTGGGCACTGGTCCAACTTATCTGCTCCAGGACCAGTCCTTCCTCTGGGCCTCCTCTCTGCTATTACACCCTGTTCCTTCCCCCGTGTGACCCTGCCTCTTTCCTCCTAAGCCGTTAAAATTGTCTCCTGTCCAGGAGAGAGGAACGAAGCCTAGGCTGGGTGGGTTGGGAAGGGGTAGCAATGTGAGGAGGGGTCTTCTGTAGCAGAATCTCAGCCACAGG
>NW_006478398.1:0-367 GCF_000325575.1 Pteropus alecto | reverse complement strand
TTTTTTAGAGTCGTTTCTAAGAGCTACTTGCAGGATTCGTCCTTTACATGTTATTTCCGTAATTTAAAGTAATATCACTCTGTAATGCATGCACAGTAAAGTGTTTGCAAACACATTTATAACAAAGTTTTTAACCAACTCCTTGCAACGTGTATGTGTTCAGCGTCACTTCAGTGAATGAACATGATACCCACTCTGTAATGCAGTGAAGTTGTCTTCACCCTCTCTTCTCTTTCTAGAACCTCAATTAATTCCAATATTTGTCTTCTGGTCAAATCTAAGAGCTCTCATAGCCTTTCTTCACTCTTTTAAAACCTTGCTTCTCTCTCTTTCTCATAAAGTTATGACTTATCTATTCCTGTCCTCC
>NW_006478397.1:0-368 GCF_000325575.1 Pteropus alecto | reverse complement strand
ATCCAGAGCATAGCCTTGAAAGGCTCCAAATTCCAGTTATCGTCATTCCAGCCCTATGTGGAGCCAAAGCCTCAGCTTCGCTCCTCAGTCTCTCTGCTGCTTTCAAATTAGTCAAGAACCATATGATTTCACTCATATGGTGGAATATAAAACTGAAAACAACAAATTAACAAAGAAGACAAACAAAAATTCATAGACAACAGTGTGGCGGAACCGAGGGAAAGGGGGGAGGGGAGAGGTAGAAAACGGTGAAGGGTGTCAAATATACGGTGACAGGAGGAGATCTGACTTTGGGCAGTGAACACACACAATGAAACATGCAGATGATGTATAATTGAATTGTACACTTGAAATCTACATAATTTCAT
>NW_006478396.1:0-367 GCF_000325575.1 Pteropus alecto | reverse complement strand
GATAGATAACAGATGATGGATGGATGGATGACGATAGGTAGATGACAGATGATAACAGAGAGGGTGGACGGACAGACGGATGGACAGACACAGGCCTGACAGGTAGGCGAACGCTGGTATCTAGTAGTGTTTTTCCATAACGCAGAACACTGGGCCATCTACGTGCATGTTGATGCGGGGCTAGACGGGCACATTCGGACAGTTTACACAGGGGACGCCCCGAAGCTGGACAGCGTGGGCCGTCCGCGTGGCCGGCCAGGAGAGCCCACCCCAGTGGCCGTCTGTCTGAGCTGTCTGTGTGAACGGCAGGCCCACACCCACCCTCACGCTTTTCCTGGGGTTCCAGAAGACGCCGAACTCGGGGTCG
>NW_006478395.1:0-368 GCF_000325575.1 Pteropus alecto | reverse complement strand
GAAGAGGGAGCCACCAGCCAAGCACGATGGGAGTGAAGGCGGCAGTACCGACCAGGGCTCCCCTCAACTGCCCATCTCCGCGATCTCCAAACTCCCCAAATAATGAGGCACTTTTCAGAAACTGGGATTAAGGTGCTATGATTGTTCTTTATACAGGAGTTAAGCTCTGTCACCTTAGGGGCAGCCCATAAATGCTGATCAAAATTAGAACTGGCACAGCTTAACAAGAAGGTCCCCAGAGGCGTGGGACCCCCATAGCCAAGGAAGCCTTGTAAATGCTTAAACATTACGGTAGCAGCACCTAACTAACCACTGCAATGACATCACCCAGAGAGCCAGGCAGCACAGTGCAAAGCTGTGTTGGTGTC
>NW_006478394.1:0-367 GCF_000325575.1 Pteropus alecto | reverse complement strand
CAGAGAATAAAGACTAGGTTCTTTGCATGATGTTCATGTACTGTCAGTTGCCAATGTACCTGTCCAAGCTTACCTCCCAGTAGACCTCCTCATGTATAACTCTATTCATATTAACTGGATTTCTTGTTTTCCTGGAAATTTCTTTATTCTATATATGATCTCACACTAGTCAACATATTTGTCTTTCAAAGGTTTACCTGTTTTGTTTTGTTTTTTTACCACAATTTAAATATTTTATTTTATTTCATTTTTTTGTGTATTTTATTTATTTATTTATTTTAAATTTTTTTCCCCTGTCTACTTCTGCTCTTCCCCCTCCCGCTACCCTCTGATAACCAACCACTAGTCTATAGTCCATGTCCATGAG
>NW_006478393.1:0-368 GCF_000325575.1 Pteropus alecto | reverse complement strand
TTTTTTAATATACCTCTTAATGCATCATTGCTGAAACTCATCTGTGTTTTCATACCCGGATGGACGTAAGGAAGTAAAACTGATATATGACACACATCTTTATAAAACTAGGATCTGTCTACGTGCTCCTCTGAACTCAAGCTTGTTTCCGAGCTGTTCCCTGTAACTGCAATGCAATGTCCATTTTCCCCACTGTCGTCTACCTCAGGGAGCCCTCTTACCACCAAATCTTACTTACCTTTTAAGAATCAGCTCAGGATCTCATTTGCTTTGTATATTATTGACAATTATTGGGGGCAAGATTGGTTCATGGGTCACAAAGGAAATCCGTGTTTTTTGTATAAAACAGATTTTATATATATATATAT
>NW_006478392.1:0-368 GCF_000325575.1 Pteropus alecto | reverse complement strand
CTTAGAAAGTTGAGTTGGAGAAAGGAAGTGAAGGTGTCTGGAAGTTTTGCATGGGTGACCACAGCAGCAGGGATCCCTGCACACAATGCTTGGCAGCCTGA
Organism: Pteropus alecto; assembly: GCF_000325575.1. Classification (NCBI taxonomy): domain Eukaryota; kingdom Metazoa; phylum Chordata; class Mammalia; order Chiroptera; family Pteropodidae; genus Pteropus; species Pteropus alecto. The sequence goes on along the minus strand of NW_006478392.1, from coordinate 267 downwards.
GGATGGAGAAAACACTGGTCCACGAGTTCGCAGGTGGAGGTGCAGTCTCAGGCCTGACCTGCCCTGCCCCAGCGAGGGAACCACGAGGAAATCCTACCCTCTGTTATTTTTGTTAATCAGACCCTTTTAATCCTTAGTCAGCTAGGCCATAAATTAAGAAGAAATTGAAACTGGCACCCATCGGGAGTTGGTGGCGGGGTCGGGGTAGTGGAAGAGCATGTCACTTCTTTAGGAATGTGAACAATGCATTGTCTGGAGAGGAAAGAA
>NW_006478391.1:0-367 GCF_000325575.1 Pteropus alecto | reverse complement strand
CTTTTATACAAGTGGTGGTAATAGTGGAGGATGTTCTGTGCTTGCTTTAAATAACATACTGGTTTGTTGGGGAATGAGGTGAATTCTCACTCCAGTAAAATAAAGAGATAGCAGCAATGTTTTTGGTTTTAAAATTTATTTAAAGCATGCATCCTTCCTCATTTTTTCTCAATTCCTTTCACACTTACCTCTCCCCGAAGAAGACTTCTATACTACATAGCACTCTGGCCAGATTACTCTTCCACAGTTTGAGACACAAACTGATGATGAATTGTCACTTCTGGCTCAGTCTTCTCTAGAAGGCAAGCTCCTGGAGGCCAGGGATCACATGCCTTCTTTTTCTACTACACTCTGTACCCAGAGGGTG
>NW_006478390.1:0-367 GCF_000325575.1 Pteropus alecto | reverse complement strand
TTATTGAATAAGTACTCAGCCGGAATGAGATGTGCGTCTTTGGCGCTCAGCTAAGAAACTACAAAGATAGAAAAACGATCTCATTCCCCTCTACAACTAAATAGAGATACAATACGGCACAAGTTCTTTAAGCTAAAACAACAGCAACAACAACAAAAAACCGTGTCCTGAAATAAGGGGACTTAATAGCACCATTTGTCACACAGAGCTCATCCCAACTTGCCCTGTGTGACCACCTGTGTTAGCTTATTGGCTTTAACCGGAGGGAAAAAAACCTTTGTGACAGGGGGTAGTTTTGCAAATGGACAAGGTACCTGCTGAGGATAGGCTCTTTCTCTCACAGGAACTGGGGGACTGAGGTGACAAA
>NW_006478389.1:0-367 GCF_000325575.1 Pteropus alecto | reverse complement strand
TAGGATTAGCTTTCGATTAAGGGTTAGGATCTGGGCTATGGTTAGTGTTAGGTTTACGTTTAAGGTTTAGCTTAGATTTAGGGTTAGAGTTAGGGTTTGAGTTTGATTTAGAGTTCTATTAGGGTTAGGGCTATGTTTGGGGTCAGGGGTTAAGGTTAGATTTACTGTTAGTGAAAAATTTAGGGTTAGGGTTACAGTAAAATGTTAGAGTTAGGATTATGGTTAGCGTTAGTGTTAGAGTTAGGGTTTCGTGTTAGGTTTAGGATTAGGGCTACGCTTAGGGTTAGGATTAGTGTTATGCTTAGAGTTAGAGTTGCAGTTATGTTTCAGGATAGGTTTAGGGTATGAGGTTAGAGTTAGGATTAGT
>NW_006478388.1:0-367 GCF_000325575.1 Pteropus alecto | reverse complement strand
CTGGCATGATCAGGTGCTATGCCCTATTGAAAAGCCATTCCACTTACCTCACTGTTCCATTTGGAGGTTATGTCTTGTCTATTTATCAGGTGTGTTCAGACCATTCAGACCATGCTGATGGGCAGATTATTAGGGTGTGATCATCATTAAATGGGAAATAGGAAGCAGAGTTGCCCACTGCGTGGACTGACCATTCCTACACATGCTAAATGAGATTGGAGCAGGCGTTCCTGGTCACATGGCCCAACCTCTTCCCTTGTTCATCATCTATAACCACATTGAGATCATCTTCCACATCACTGGGCCCCTCTCTGCCCTCCCGGCACATCCTGGAAATTCACCCGTCAAGATTCAGGTCCTGAGTCAC
>NW_006478387.1:0-367 GCF_000325575.1 Pteropus alecto | reverse complement strand
CGGAGACGTCCCCTCAGGATCCGGCATGTGAAAACTGCTCAAAAGCTCTCAGGCAGTCATTACTAGTAGGTAAAAACTGATTTACTAACCAACTTAAAAAAAAAAAAGATGAAAAGGGTGAAACTTGATTAAGGGGGGCAGGTCAGGAAGACTGCAGGTGGGTGTGTCCAGGTGCGCGTTTGAGAAAAAACGATCAGAAAATGGTGAAATTGTGAGTCAAACTTTACCTCTTTGGGCATCTTTGCTTCTGGAAAACTGCTAGGGGCGTCCCGGGACTGGCCCTGTGTTCGGCATCTCTGTCGCCTGCGTTAGAGAGAAGCAAGTAAAATAACCCCCCGCCCGGTATGAGTCTCCGCGTGGTTTGCCA
>NW_006478386.1:0-367 GCF_000325575.1 Pteropus alecto | reverse complement strand
AAAAAAAAAAAGAAAGAGAAACACAACATGACAGGGTAGAGGAGGAGATAAAATAAAAAGAAATCTATGCCTAAGAAAGACAGAGTGAATGAATAAAACGCAGGAACTAGAAAACCAACACTCTTCACCTCCTTAAATTTGATAATACCTATTTTTTAAAAAAGTATAATTAAACACCTCCCTGTGCATTGTGGGAGAGATGTCCCACAAAGATTGAGACACGCAGTAAATCGGAGGTGGGAAGAAGGGAGAGGAGAGAGGAAGGGTCGCTGGGAGAGAGAGCCAATAGCCAATGAAGCAACCCAGTATGAACACATTAACAGGTTAGTGGCCAGCAACACTGGAAACTTCTGTAAGATAAAAAGAA
>NW_006478385.1:0-367 GCF_000325575.1 Pteropus alecto | reverse complement strand
TGACTGGTGCCTACTACATGGCATCATTTTCTGCCCCCCCACCCCCCGAAAGAATTTCATTAATGTGATAAAGTTCAAAATATGATGCAAATACAGGAAAAAAGTCGAAAGATTGTTTTCAGAAACTGTTTAACTTCCTCTACAGGGTTTGTCCCCTTAAAAAAATCACGCGTTGGCGGGCTGAGGGAAATGAATGAAGGTAGTTAAAAGGTACAAACTTCCAGGTAGAAGATTAGTAAGTTCTGGGGATGTAATTAATGTACAGCACAGTAGTATAGCTAATAATACTGTACTGTGTGTTTGAGATTTTAAAAGTTCTCATCAAAAGAAAAAAAACCCAATGATGTGAAGAGATGCATGTTGTCTG
>NW_006478384.1:0-367 GCF_000325575.1 Pteropus alecto | reverse complement strand
GCTGGCACCCTTGAGCTGTGCACCGGGAGAAATAGGGTCCTAGTGGGGGCTGGACCCAGGGACAAGGTCCCTCCCCACCTAGACACTCCCCTTTCTGGGCCACTCTAGGTGTCTTGGGGCCCCACTTCACCCTCTGGCTGTGGTCTTTGGCGCTTGTGATTGAATCTCTACACCCATAAACAGATGAGGAAACTGAGGCCCAGGGATGACTAGGGGCTTCCCAGGGTCACACAGCCCATCCCAGCAAAGCGGAGACCACAGCATGGGCTGAAAGCGCATGACTCTAAGCCACTGGCTCTCAGACTTCACAGGAGTCAGAATCCCCTGGAGGGCTTGTGGAATACCACGCGCTGCCCCCCACGCCCCC
>NW_006478383.1:0-367 GCF_000325575.1 Pteropus alecto | reverse complement strand
ACCTTCTGCGTGTAAAGCAGACTGCTAACCACTACACAATGGAGCCACCCCCCACAACTGTGTATTTTTGATAAGGCAAATCCTTTTATTTTTCCTGGAAAATTGATACTTGATATTTCAAATAATTGTGTGGACTCATATCTGTTTGGCAACAAAATATAGATAATAAATTGCTATGAAATTATTTTAACATCCCTGCTCTTTCAAATATAGAAGCCTTAATAAGATTGATATTTATTATTTATGTCTATATCAGTTTATATATATGTATCTATGCTTTGATCAAAACTCATAATTCTCAGTAAGAAAAACAGGTCAGAAAAAAATGGTGAAGATGGTAGAGGCTCTGTTCATCCCTCTGGCAACC
>NW_006478382.1:0-367 GCF_000325575.1 Pteropus alecto | reverse complement strand
GCATCGTGCAGCGCGGCGCACGCGTCGCTCTGGACATGGTGACAGCTGGCGCTGGCCCTGCCAGGGGCGCGGTCGGCATCTCCTCGGCCTCGGACGGCCTCAGCCGTGGGGCGGGGACACTCGCGCCTCCCCGGCTTGGCGCGCTGCATTTGCTCGGCCCTCGCTGTACTTGTCCCTTGTAAAAAACGTGAAATGACCTTTTCTCTTTTAAAACAGTAAAATGGTGATAAAAACTGCTGTTTGACCTCACTCGTGCTGTCCCCCTGACGCGGGTGGAGCTGCGAGGACGGTGGGGAGCGGCGATGATGCGCAGAGAAGGCTCCGGGTGCCGACCGCGCTCAGCCAGGCCTCCCGGACGGGGCGGCGG
>NW_006478381.1:0-367 GCF_000325575.1 Pteropus alecto | reverse complement strand
TTACTAAAAAGGCAGTTTCACCTTTGTATATTAGATAGCAAGAAAATTTCAGAGTATTACTAAAATATAAAGAAGTAATGAATTATCATTATTAACAGGTATATGTGAATTGAATAAAAGAAATCTTCTACAAGGACTTTTCATATTTTCATATTTTGTATGGAAATGTTATAATATGCCTCACTGTGGCACATATTTTTAATTTATTAGATGAAAAATAAGCTTATATTCTTATTCAACTCAGTTATTAGTTTTTTTTAATAAAAATTAATGTGATCAAAAATAAGATGTTATCACCTTGAGGATTCTTTTACAATTTCATTTTGGCATCCCATATAAGTACTCATAGTAAATATCTCATATTTCA
>NW_006478380.1:0-367 GCF_000325575.1 Pteropus alecto | reverse complement strand
ACTTGCTCTGAGCTCCAGTGCTGGAGCAGCAGCTTGAAGGGTGCCAGGGACACACAGGGAGGAACTGAATTGTCCAGCTTCAGAGTGAGGGCTAGAGAGGCAGCTTTCTCCCAGAAAAAGTTCTGGCAGAGCCATTATTCCTTTGTTGGGCCCTTCCCTTACCCAGTGTGCATGTGCAGGCGAGTGCCATATCTGAAGGTCTGTCAACCTTAATAACACCATTTGCCCTGCCCTGGTGATTTCCTGAGACCCTGCCCCACCCAACTTGTGGGCCTACTCAACCGGCTTCTCCTGGCTTTTCCATATACATGGTCTGTCTTGGCTTATACAGGGGACTTTCCTAAAATCTCTCAAAAGTTCACAAACC
>NW_006478379.1:0-367 GCF_000325575.1 Pteropus alecto | reverse complement strand
TCAAGCACTAATATTCCAGGGCAAACAGCCTGGACTCATATCCTGTCTTCACCATTGCTAGCCGCATGATCTTGGATAAACTGCTTAAGCTCATATATAAAACAGGGATAGTAATAGTACTGACCTTGCAGGGCTTCTGTGAGAATAAATAACTTAAAACATGTAAAGCCCATAGAATAATGCCTGCACATAGTATGCACTATGTGTTTGCTACTATTATTCGAGATTTATCTATGCGGATACTTAAAGATTTAGTTCATTCATTTTAACTCTAGGATGGTAGTTTCTACAGAGGGAAAGTTAGGTCAGTGGCCATTCTTGCATATAATCTCCTTGTGCACAGATGTGAGAGTGTCTTTAGGGCAGC
>NW_006478378.1:0-367 GCF_000325575.1 Pteropus alecto | reverse complement strand
AAAAAAATGAAATGTATCAGACATTTTCCAGCAAGCATTAAAATGAGTGAGGCCCTCAGATGGCAATTAAGAGGATGTAATTATGAAGGGGAGCGTCTTCTGTGCTTCGGGTAATGATTTAATTTTAGTTTTAATGCACTCACTCAATGGAGGAAAAGAAAATAAGCTGGTTACGAATTATCTCATGAAAGAGATGAGAACAATTTGGCATCATTTGTGTTCCTTAATTTACCAAAATGGGAAGGAGCTGGGGGACCCTGGCACCCCAGCCTTCCAGAAGGAAGCAACACTTCTTGAAAGGTGCAGAAAGAAGCGGCAGTGGCCAGAGCCAAAATAGAGAGGAGGCGGCCGATTGTGTGATGTTGCC
>NW_006478377.1:0-367 GCF_000325575.1 Pteropus alecto | reverse complement strand
TGTTAACCACTACACTATGGAACCACGTCCGTTTTTGACATCTTAATGTCATCTTCTTCGTGTCTTTTGGTTATCATCTAGTTGTATTTTTTTGTTTATTTTATTGTTGAGTTTTGATAATTCTTTATATATTCTACATACTAGTCCTTTGCCAGATATGTAGCTTGCAAATATTTTTCTGTAGAAGTCTAGAGCTGTCTTTTCATCTGCCTGACAATCTTTGGCAGAGCAAAATTTCTAATTTGACAAAGTCTAATTTATCAATTTTTCCTTTTATGGATCCTGTTTTTGGTGTCATGTTCAACTCTTTGCCTAGCTCTACATCCCCAAGATTTTCTCCTTTTTTGGTAAAAATCTTATAGTTTTA
>NW_006478376.1:0-367 GCF_000325575.1 Pteropus alecto | reverse complement strand
GTCAGAACGCACAGGATGAAACGCTGTATCTCCTGGATCTCCTGCGACGAATCTCGTCTGCTTGGTCGGCAGACCACATGGCACTGTTCTTGTGACTTCACGGGGCGATCTTCTCTGTAAGGGGCGCGTCTCTCCCGACACTGCTCACGCTACGTACCAGCGAGAGCCGTTGACGGGGCAGGCGGCTCCTTGCGAGGGTTTCTGGCCGAATCCCCACGTGCCTTTGACATGTACCGAGCAGAAGGGGAGGGAAGACTTCTCCTTGGAAAGAACCCCGCTCACCAATACCAATTCTGGGGTGAGGGGGACCTTCTCCACGCCGGTGGTCTCTACGTCAGGGAGGGAGGTCTCCATCCATCCTGCTGGC
>NW_006478375.1:0-367 GCF_000325575.1 Pteropus alecto | reverse complement strand
CTAAACGCAGGGGACAATAGAAACCTGGAGTGACATCTGAAAGGAGAATAGCAGGAACCAAGGTTTCCTGCCTACTCCATTAGGAACTCTTCCTGCTTCGTACTCATCTTATGTGTTTAAAGAAGATGCCTAACTCCACAAGATACATTTAAATAATAATCAGTTTTTCCAATTTTATCAACTGACTATCTAATAAGAGCTTCAAATAGAAGAACATGGTTCATGTTAAGCTGTTTAGAATATTGGAATGAGCTCTTGGGTCCCATTACTCTATGCAGGCACTCTATCGGTGAATGAAGGCACAGTAAATGGCCAGTGAAAACACAGTAAATAAAGCTGACAACTTGGCATTTGTGCAGGCTTTTTA
>NW_006478374.1:0-367 GCF_000325575.1 Pteropus alecto | reverse complement strand
CTTCATATCTAAGTCTGTGTTTTCAGAGGACACTAAGTGATTGTTTATCCCTATGTAATAATATTTAAAGCCAAGAGACTATGAGCTAGTAGCCCATGGGCTGGGTCTCCCTGTAGACATGCTTTTGTTTGGCTAGGACAATATTTTAACATAAAAAAGAAACTTAAGCTAATGTTTAAAAATTAGAGGATATCTAGTGAAAAAAATGCAGATATTCATCTCTTTGAAAAACAAAAGCTATGCTCATGCTAGACTTGTTTCCTAGCAACAGCTACCTTAAGGTGAGTAGCGGTCGATGACAAACATCCCCTCCCGTACCATAGTCCTCACTACTTCCTGAGGTGTCCCACCAGCTTGTTTTACTTAT
>NW_006478373.1:0-367 GCF_000325575.1 Pteropus alecto | reverse complement strand
AGAGAGAGAGAGAGAGAGAGAGAGAGTTAGAGTTCGATGGATTGAGAAACCTCCTGTATGCCACTCAAGAAATTTCCTTAAATGAAACCTAATGGATGGGATACATAATAGTCTGTGCAACAATATATCTTAACTTCCTTAAAAATAGCAACTTTCTGATATGAGTCCTCTTCCTGTCTTTCCCTGACGTATGCTACTTCCCACGCAAACCAGATATGTTTTGTAAAACTATTGAAACAGAAACCTGCACACAGCTACTGTCTACGTCAACAAGAGTATATATTCCACTGTCTTCTTCAACATATCTTTACTAAAACAGGAGTCTCCTGCCTAAGATAAGAGCTGCAAATAACTTCATCCTTTATTA
>NW_006478372.1:0-367 GCF_000325575.1 Pteropus alecto | reverse complement strand
CCTGGTAGATTTTACTTCTAATGGGAGTTAGACTACATTGATATATGTAATCTATATGTATATGTAGTCTATATATATGTATATGGTTTCAGATTGTAAGAAAATGTTAAAAAGAAAAACAGCATAAAGGATTAGAGAGTGATGCATCTGCTATTTTAGATTACTGTGAACAGGAAGGGGCTCTTGGAAGACATGTGTCCTCTGAGCAGTTCACAGCAGGGCATGTGGGTAAGGAAACAGCACAGCGGAGCCTGGCCAGGAGCTTGCTTAAGAAGCAGGTAGGGCACTGGGGAGTGTGAGTGAGGAAGAGAGTGGTAATTAATGAGGGGCATGATATATTAGGGCCACCATAAAGATTTAGGATTTT
>NW_006478371.1:0-367 GCF_000325575.1 Pteropus alecto | reverse complement strand
TGGGCAGCCAGCATTGGCCCATGCTGCAGTCTTTCTTGGGCAACTTTCAGGGGTCTGCAGGCCTCAAGCAGGCAGCTGCTGGCCTCAAAGTACTCTTGGCCCCAAGCTCAGCACTGATGCCAAATCTAAATCTGCATTAACCTGATGAACACCACCCACAACACCCTGGTAACTCACTAAGACCCCGCCTCACCCAACTCCTATACCACCTGAAGCTCTTTCACAGGCTGAGTCTTACAGGCAGCTGGCAGGTGGTGGCAGGCCACGGGGTGTAATGGGCCTTACCCTGAGTTACTCCAGGACTGGTACTGGTAGCAGCCAGCTTTAGTTCGCAGCATGGCCTCTCCCACACACCTCTAGGTCCAGC
>NW_006478370.1:0-366 GCF_000325575.1 Pteropus alecto | reverse complement strand
TTTCTTTTGAGAAATCAGCTGCCAGTCTTCTGCATACTCCCTTATAGTTCGGTAACTGTTTTCTTTTGCTACTTTTAAGATTCCGTCTTTGTATTTATCCTTTGTCATTTCAATGAGGATATGTCTTGGGGTGGGCCTCTTTGGGTCTCTGTTTCTTGGGACTCTTTGAGCTTCCTGGTTTGTATGTCTATTTTCTTCACCATGTTAGTGAAATTTTCCATAACTATTTCTTCAAATAGCTATTCAAATTCTTGTTTTTCCTCAGTTACCCCCGTGGCATGGATATTTTTATATTTAATTGTGCCCCCTAGGCTCCTTAGATTATTATAGGTTTGGCTTCTTTTTTCTTGCCATTCTAATTGAGTG
>NW_006478369.1:0-367 GCF_000325575.1 Pteropus alecto | reverse complement strand
GGTGGCACCCACACTCAAGAAGAGTGCTCATGGGCCTGAGTACCCCAAGGCAGGGATCATAAAGGACAGTTCTGAGTGTGTCTGCCACCAATGACTTACCAATTTAGAATCCTATCATATACGCGAGCGTACCTTATACTCCACACCCTCACCAACAAGTGGACGATCAAGGTTTTTGACTGCTTCCAGTCTGAGAGCTAAAAACAAATGCTATCTCAGTGCAGTTTTAATTGGCATTTCTCTCGTACCTTGTGAGTATAGCACCTTTTTTACATATCTAACTGAAATAAATATTTCCTTCTTGTAGACTGTTCATGGTGCCCATTTTTCTATATTTTAATTGGTTTTCTTTGTATCTTTTTTTTTT
>NW_006478368.1:0-367 GCF_000325575.1 Pteropus alecto | reverse complement strand
CCTTCTTACTCTTTATCTTTCCTGTTTTTCCTGAATGTTTTCCAGAGCAATGGCTTCTGGGCAAATCTGTGATTTGTCAAGTGCCGCATGGAGAAGACACTCTCTTTGTGGGTGCCCCTTCACCACTCCCAGCACCCTCTTCCACCTCGACCAACCTTCCTCTCCAGTTTGAGGCCATCTCTGAAAAAGAATGCTTTCCTGTACTGTCTCTAAAGGGCGGACACATCAGCCTGGTCACGAGTCCATGGGCTCCTGCAGGACTAGGGAGCCGGGGAGGAGGCGTGGCAACCCATGTGGTGATTAGAACAGAAAAGCATGAAAAAAACTTGACACCCCTCCATAACCTCCTCCCAGCGTCACCCTCAGA
>NW_006478367.1:0-367 GCF_000325575.1 Pteropus alecto | reverse complement strand
GGAGGGTTAAGTAGGATGAGGGGATGGGATGCGGCTCGGATATATAAATTTAGTCATCTGAATCCGAATTCTGAAGTTCTGTGCTCTCACAAATACCTTCTGATTAGTATATTTTTTCATGTCCTTAACTGACATTAGCGCTAATTTGACATTTTTATTACTTCGAGATTCCTCCCGAAATGTGTTGATAGCAGCTTTGGCTGAGTCTTCAGTCACGACATTACTATCTTTCATTTGGTTAATGTTTACAGGGTGCAAACGTCTTCCCATAAATTAATACCATTCACCTTTCAAAGCATTCTTCGTAGATGGAAAGGAAAAGCGTTAACTTTCTCTGGCTGTCACGCAGTCAGTACGATGTAGCCTT
>NW_006478366.1:0-367 GCF_000325575.1 Pteropus alecto | reverse complement strand
GGTTAGCGGTAGGGTTAGGTTTAGGTTAGGGTTCGAGTTACGGTTAGGAGAAGGGTTAGGGTTAGGGTAGGAGGTTAGACATCACATTAGTGGCAGGATTATGTTCGGGTTACGGTTAGGTTATGGGTAGGGTTATGGTAAAGGTTAGTTAGGGGTAGGTTTAGGATAGGGTTAATGTTAGGGGTATGTTTAGTGTTAGGGTTAGGGTTATCGTTAGGGTTATTCTCAGTGTAAAATTTAAGGTAATGGTTAGAAATGGCGTTACAATAAGCTTTAGTTTTAAGGTTACGTTCAAGATTAGGGTTAGTGTTAGGGTTAGAGTTAGAATTAAGTGTAGGATTAGCTTTAGTTTTAAGGTTATGATCAG
>NW_006478365.1:0-367 GCF_000325575.1 Pteropus alecto | reverse complement strand
CAGAGTTCTCATTCAAGGATACCTGACAAATCCTTTATTTCAAAAGCTCTGGATGTGAAATCTATTCACATGTGGTGACTGGATGAGGAGCTGTGATTTTCCTGATCTGATATCTGGCGATTCAATTCAGGCCTCTGTTCACCAACTTAGATTAATTTTTATCATCATCATCATCATTATTCAATATCATCATACTGGTTTGCTTGGGCTGCAATCACAAAATGCCACAGACTGGGTGGCTTAAACTATATACATTAACAGATTTATTTTCTCACTGTTTAGAATGCTGGGAGTCCAAGAGCAAGGTGACAGTAAATGAGCACGATGAGGCCTCTCTTCCTGGCTTGCAGACTCTGCCTTTTCACTC
>NW_006478364.1:0-371 GCF_000325575.1 Pteropus alecto | reverse complement strand
CTAAACATAACTGTAGCCCTAACCTAAACCTAACGCTATGCCTAACCCTAAACCTAAACTAAACCTAACCCTATTACCAAGCCTAACACCAAAACTAACTCTAAACCCTAAACCTTTCCCTAAAACTAACCCTATATTTAAGACTAGCAATAACCCTAATCTTAACCCTTGACTCAAAACGTAACCCTAACCCTCAACCTAACTCTAATTCTAACTGCATTTGCTAACCCTATTTCTCACTCTATCCCTGACCCTAAACCTAGAGCATAGCCCTAACCATACCCTGGCACTAACCCTGAAACTAAGCCTAAGCAAAAGGTAATCCTAACACTAATACTAACTCTAACAATAATCCTAAACCTTAATTTTAA
>NW_006478363.1:0-367 GCF_000325575.1 Pteropus alecto | reverse complement strand
CTCTGAACAAGAGGAGAATCAAGCTGTATTCCTTAGCAGGGCATTACAGATGCAAGAGCAGTAATCAAGGACTAATCTTTTTAAACTTATGTAGCTACAGTCACTCAGAGAAAACAAAGTAATTTGCATATGTGTGATATTCACTTATCATCTCAGGACTCCTTTGATAAATAAGTGATTAAAAAAAATAAGCATAAGAATGTCAGAAATGATATATTGTGTTAAACCAAGGGTCCACCTATGTATTCTATCTTTAACAGTGGCACAACAAAAGAATATGATACTCTCCATAAAATCAACCTAAAAAACTATACATTCACTTTTTATATTCTTGTAAAATATAAAGAATATTCTTATAAAATATAAT
>NW_006478362.1:0-367 GCF_000325575.1 Pteropus alecto | reverse complement strand
TGAGAGTATTCTGAAGGGAGGGCAAGGCCATAATCAGGGAGATGGGCTGGAGGGGAGACCGTTGAAACAATCTCAGCTGGAGATGATGATGGCTCAGGCCAACATGGTAGCAGTGAAAATGGTGAGACGTCGTTAGTACTCTGAAAACAGAAAAAACAGGATTTCCTAACTGAATAAATGTGGTATCCAGGAGGACGCCAAAGTTTTTGGCCTGAGCAAATGGCAAGATTTTGCCATTTACTGAAATAGATAAAGTTGTAGGAGTCATAGATTGGGGGACAAAGACCAGAGGTTCAATTTTGGATGTATGTTTGAAATGACATTAGATGTTCAAGTACAAATGCCAAATATCAGTCGGTTATGTGGG
>NW_006478361.1:0-367 GCF_000325575.1 Pteropus alecto | reverse complement strand
GGCACCTGCCTGGGACGCGCACGGCAGCCTCGGGACCCAAACATTTTCCTAGGACAGTTCCTGAGTCTCCATCTGAGCGTGTTTCCACTTCAGTCACCACTTTAGTGAAATGACAACTCCAGACTGTGTCATCTGATGCCTCGGCAGAGGTCGCTCTACTGAGGACAAGGACATGGATGGAGCTTGACCGCAGCCCCTTCTCCCCCTACCCCACACGGACTCACCGCATGGACTCCTGACAGCCACCTGCCAAAGAAAGATTGAGGGCATTGTAATACAAAATAAATATCCAACAAAGGGGGAAAAAAGAAAACTTAAATAAACATAGAAATAGACACGTTGATACAGAGGATAGATTAAATCAAAA
>NW_006478360.1:0-367 GCF_000325575.1 Pteropus alecto | reverse complement strand
CCTTCCATCACTATATATTTGACCACCTTTACCCTCTTCATCTTTCTCCTATCCCACCTTTCTCTTCTGGTAAGCACCATTCTATTGTCTGTATCTTTGAGTTTTTTGTTTGTTTTGCTTGCTCATTTGTTGCTTTTTGTTTTATTTATCAGATACAAATGAAATCATATGGTTCTTGTCATGTTATGTCTGATTTATTTCACTTAGCATAATACTTTCATGATCTATCCATGTTATCACAAATGGCAATATTTCACCTTTTTTAAATGGCTGAGTATTCCATTGTATATGTGCACCACATCTTTATCCAATCACCCATCAAAGGACATTTAGCTGTTTCCATGTCTTGGCTATTGTAAATAATGCT
>NW_006478359.1:0-367 GCF_000325575.1 Pteropus alecto | reverse complement strand
GTTTGTTTGTTTGTTTGTTTGTTTGTTTGTCAGAGTCTTGCTCTCCTTTTCAAGTGCACATGAGAGCGAAACCATAAGGGCCCTGTCCCTTGAGGTATGACATAGTTCCCTTCCCTTGACGAGGGGGAGGTCTGCTCGAAAGAGCCAGTCACAAAATTAACTCCTAAGTGACATAGGCCTGAGATCCAGGCAGAACACAGCTCCAAAATTCCCAGGGCTGTCCAGAGACCTCCTGTCTCCAGCCTAAACTCTGGTGGCTGACCCAGCCACCAGCCCAAAGGAGACAGCTTATAGCATTTGTTGCAAATAGAATGCAGATGAGACCATCATTAGGGAGGCCAAAGAGTTTAATGCATGGCAGTGGAGG
>NW_006478358.1:0-366 GCF_000325575.1 Pteropus alecto | reverse complement strand
GTTTCAATTTTCTTCCTACCTTGAAAAAGGGTAGGCTGCTTTATTACCCGGAATGGCAGAATTTTCATGAATTAGAAGTACTACAATGTGTCTGGTAGGGAGGACAATTAACTTCCTGAAGTCTTTCAAAGGTATCTTTGAAAGATGTCCACTTGCATTTGGAGATATTAATAAGGCATCTTAATATTTCATGAAAGTCAGCTAATTTGAGATCAATAGTTGGAGCAGGACTCAAACCACATGGCTACTGGGAAACTAAATTGTAACATATGTAGTAAAATAAAACTTAAATAATTTCTATCCATAACATCTTTGCTTCATTGTTATTTTACACTGAAATCAATTTCAACCTTAAAGGAAGTGTTG
>NW_006478357.1:0-367 GCF_000325575.1 Pteropus alecto | reverse complement strand
TTTTCCTTGTGGGCGGGGTCTCCAGAATTACCACTTTGTATTATTTTAGCACAGGCTCTTTAAATACTGGTTCTGAATATATGAACCTTCCCACCAAAAAAGGATGTCTTTTGCCTCAGAGCAGTGGAGAACCTCAGGAACACGAATGTGTCTCCATCCTTAACTTAGGCTTTGCTGCTTAGAAGCAGTAAGGGCACCGACACATCAGGGTCTCGGGAGCATCCCCTCCGCCTGTCTTGGAGCCGGAGTATGAGTCAGGGAGGCAGGAATGGCCTCATGCCCCAAGTGCTTTCTCCAGCGCACACTCCCATCCATGTCTTCCTCACACGTCACACTGTGTCTCATGGCCTCACTTCCCTTTCCCATC
>NW_006478356.1:0-367 GCF_000325575.1 Pteropus alecto | reverse complement strand
TTTCAAAGCCTTTGCCTCAAACATAATTCGTCAGACTTACCTACCTGAGAACTAAGGATATTTGGATCCCAATATAAATGTTCCAAAAGTTACTCGGTGTCCCTCTAAACTTCTTTGGGAGACAGTTTAAAATTCCACATGAATTACAAAACATTTAGTTTACATGTATGGAACGGCGCTTCTGAGAACACAGATTCCAAGCACCCCTTGCCAGAGGGATTTCTCTACAAATTACCCTTCGATAATACATGCTACACACAGTGGCTTTCTGTTTTTCTTGGCAAAGAAAGACTGTATAAGAAAGCTGTTAATGTGCTGGAACTACAAACTATAAACAAGCTGCCACTGTATTACTACCTGCTCGTGC
>NW_006478355.1:0-367 GCF_000325575.1 Pteropus alecto | reverse complement strand
CATTCCTTTTGGAGCGATGGTCAGTATTCCAACAAATGGGATTGTGCCCGATTGACCTACATCTAGGCAATATTTCAGTTTCATAGAAATGGATATCCTCTTCCTGTTTGATTGCCACCGATAAGTAGTTGGAGCAACATGAAGACGCTTCCCTGACGGTAGCAACGGACACTTCCCTTGACTTCCTCTTACACCACGTGTCAGAATCATTTTCTCCTGTACAGCCATTGCTATGTTTATGCATCATTTGAGCTTTGAACACAGTCCAGTTTTGAAATGTGGAGCATCGCCAAGAGATAGGGGCGAGGAAAAATGTCCGACTCATAAAATGCTAGGGAGGGCAGAGAATAGGACCCAGCATGCAATT
>NW_006478354.1:0-367 GCF_000325575.1 Pteropus alecto | reverse complement strand
TCTCTCCCTCTACAATATGTTCTTATGTGAAAGACAGTTCACATTATTCGCTTTAGGCTAGATGTTTCTGTGGTAAACAGATTGCACAGAAATTTAGAATCTGTTCATCTGCTGGATGACCTATAAGAATTCAAGGCTAAAGTAGCTTTGGCACAAAATTACTCCTTCCAGTTCCTAAATGAGAGTCAGAAAAGTCATAACATATGAACCTAATTGTCAGCTTTACTTCCATTCTCATCTAGCATTGATTTTGTCCCACTTATTATGCCACTTGTCCTTCCTTTAGGTTCTATGCCACCGTCTTACTCAGCCATTTTCCCTTCCTCTGTTGAGCACCTACCAAACTGGTGAGAGCCACAGAGAAGTA
>NW_006478353.1:0-367 GCF_000325575.1 Pteropus alecto | reverse complement strand
ACCAAGTAAAACTGCCAAGTATTCATATTGGCAAGACACTACCCTGGAGAGGTATAAAATACATTTGCTCACCCTCCAGAAGCTTACAGTCTGGTTGGATTGAATTTATGTATACTTGCAAACGGGTGGCTTGAGGGAACAAAATTAGGCATGCCGCAGGCTAGTGACATGATGAGGGAAGCCCAATGAATTTCAAACCCCTTGAGGCTGTTTTTCAGGCTGTTTCCTGTCTGTTGTACCTACATCCTAGCCTCATCTCTTCCTCATACTCTCCACCACAGTCACAAGAAACTCCTCTCCATTCTTCAAGCAAGACGTGTCTCTGTCTATGGGCCTTCACGTACTCTGTTCCTTCTTCTTGCAACAG
>NW_006478352.1:0-366 GCF_000325575.1 Pteropus alecto | reverse complement strand
GTAAGAAACAGTCAGTCATCAAATAACTTACTGTTTTTCAGTGCTTGCTGAACAACAGACATTATCTTTGCTACGCTTGGATTCACGACATTCTAGAAGAAAATTCATAGCTTTAAGTATCACATTTGCTAACAAGAATGATAATAGTCACCATTACTGTGTGATCTCACAGAAAGAACACAGGCTTTGGAATCGTTCTCATGTAGATTTGCTTTTAAAATACTGTTCTGCCCCACAGAAACCTACATCTTCTCATGGGTTGAGGATTATGACAGAGGACATAGTAACCCAAATATATTACTTTCCTGACCACTAAATGATTATTATCCAAGTACCATGATATCCATTAAACTATGAAACTTACCC
>NW_006478351.1:0-367 GCF_000325575.1 Pteropus alecto | reverse complement strand
CCCCCCTCCCCCTCCACCACGTGAGGATGCAGGGAGGAGACGCCATCTGTGAACCAGGAAGAAAAACCTCACCAGACACCAGATCTGCCGACTCTCCGATGCGGACTTCCAGCCTCCAGAGCTGCGAGACAGAAACGGCTTGTTTATAAGCCGCCCGGCAGGTGGTCATGCGGCTGCAGCAGCCTGAGCGGACTGACGCAGTGGCTGAAGTAGTAACATTTATTTTGCCTCCAGGTCTGCAGCCTGAGCAGGCCTTGGGGGAGCAGTTCTTCCCTGTGGCTCTGAACCAGGCCTGAGCCGAGTCTCCTGCACGCTCGTCTGCAGGCTGGGCAGATTCACACAGCTTGCCGGGACCCCTCTGTCCCCC
>NW_006478350.1:0-367 GCF_000325575.1 Pteropus alecto | reverse complement strand
TGCGACCTTGAGCAAGTTACTTAACCTCTAAACGCCTCCGTCTCCTTGTTTGTAAGATGAGGTTAATACCCACCTTTCAGAGTTGTGAGAAACAAATGAGATAGATTCCAGGAAACGGGAGAATGAGGTTCCCCTCCTCGCCATTCCAGCTCTGAGTCATTTGCCTCTTCTAGGATGAGCAACTCTCTGGACCTACCGATGCCTTGGTCGGTAAGCTCTGCTGCGGACCCAGATACGAGGCTTTCCGCTTTGCAGGCTGGACCAGAACCTAGGCCAGGACCTAAGGACAGTGCATCTCAGGGTAAGCGGAAGGAAGTTCAGAAATCTGTGGGTGGAAGGACGAGGAAGCCAACTACAGGGATGGTTA
>NW_006478349.1:0-366 GCF_000325575.1 Pteropus alecto | reverse complement strand
CAAAGCTGCCCTTTTTCTGATGTCTGTGGTTCTTACTCTTGCCCATGACAGGACCAAGATTTCATTGTTCATATGCAATGACCTAGATCCAGAAGATGTTGTTTCTGATCTATGGGCCAATTCCAAGAACTGCGTTGGAAGAAGCCCACAGAGTAAATGCAGTCTGTCAGCAGGAGGCTCTTCATTGTACTTTCTATTTACCCCCGTAATTTGGTTTCACTAAAGGATGCCATGCCAATAAGTAGATTATTCCACAGATTTCACAGAACCAAGAAAGCATTTCTAGAGAGGGTAACGTGACAACCTGCCCCTGACCTCAGTCTCCCAGCTACTAATCCTCAAAAATATTCTTGCCATATTTCCTGG
>NW_006478348.1:0-366 GCF_000325575.1 Pteropus alecto | reverse complement strand
CACACACACACACACACACACACACATCATATACAAGATATATATGATGATATATAAACATCATCTATATCTCAATGTCAATTCAAAGACTTGTATATGATGTTTACAGCAGCCCCAAACTGTAAACAACCCAAATACTTATAAACAGATGAATAAATGAACAAACTGGTATATCTATACAATGGAATGAAATACTAATTAGCAGTAAAAAGGAAGAGAATATTAATATATGCAACAGCAAGGATGAATCTCAAAATAATTGATGAGTGAAAGAAAACAAAGACAATATGCTCTGATTTCATTATCTAAAACTCTAGAAAATGCAAACTAATACACAGTGGCATAAGTGAATAAAGCTATTATTAT
>NW_006478347.1:0-366 GCF_000325575.1 Pteropus alecto | reverse complement strand
AGCTTGATTGTGGTGATTATTTCACAATGTATATGCATATCAAAACATCAAGTCTTACACCTTAAAAATGAATGCCTTTTAAGATAGTAATTAAAAGGAGAATCACTTCGCAAAGATTTCACAATATATACATATATCAAATAATTATGCTTCATACCTAAAACAAACATAATGTTATATGTCACTATATCTCAATTTTTTAAAAAGTTAGACTAGTTTCATTTTCAGACCCCAACCAGGGACACTAAGAGGATTGAGGAAAACTTTTTCCTCCCCTACACTGGCTTCTTTCACTTAGTATAATGTTTTCATGGTATGGAAACTGTACTAGCTTTGCAACTTTTCTGTAAATCTAAAATTATTTCA
>NW_006478346.1:0-366 GCF_000325575.1 Pteropus alecto | reverse complement strand
TTAAGGTAGGCCTAACTTGTTATGAATTTCCCTCTTCCGACTGACAATTTTCACTATTTCCCACAGATTTGGGGGTGTTGTATTTTCATTTTTATTTGTCTCAGGGTATCTTTTGATGTCTTCCTTGATCTCACTGTTAACCATTTACTGTTTAGTAGCACGTTATTTAGCCTCAATGTATTTGTGTGTTTTTCAATTAGTCTTGTAATACCGTTGTGGTAGGAGAACATGTTTAAATTTATCAAGACTTGTTTTGTGGCCTAATATGTGGTCTGTAGGGGAAAAAAAAGTTCTATGTGCATTTGAAAGGAATGTATACTCTACTTCTTTTTGGTGAAATGCTCTAAAAATATCAATTAAATCCAT
>NW_006478345.1:0-366 GCF_000325575.1 Pteropus alecto | reverse complement strand
TGGTCTACCTCCTGGACCTCGAGGGGCCTTTCACTGCAGTCACCAGCAAGCAGGCTTCCCCATTTATTTGACCTTGATGCACACCATGATCTCTGACCTGAGGGCTTTTGCCCTCTCTGCCTGGGAGATCACCTACTCATCCTACAGATCCCAACTCACACTCCACAGTTTTGCTCAATCCTCTTGGGCCAGACTCCCCCTGTGCCACCCCAACATGCACGCAGGGCAATGTCACCCTCTGTGTCTTCCTGTGGCACCCGTTACCTGTCACCTCACATGCTTGTGCAGTGTCTGGCACAGCACACAAGGTTGGAGCTCTAGGGACACAGTAGACAGAGTCTGACATTTTGAAAAACACGATAATTT
>NW_006478344.1:0-366 GCF_000325575.1 Pteropus alecto | reverse complement strand
GCTTACATTCATCAGAGTTACTGGCCTGTAATTTTCTTTTTTATGTTGTTCTCGGCAGGTTTTGGTACCAGGGTAAAGTTGGCCTCATAAAATGAGTTAGAAAGTATTCCTACTTCT
This sequence comes from Pteropus alecto, assembly GCF_000325575.1. Taxonomy (NCBI): domain Eukaryota; kingdom Metazoa; phylum Chordata; class Mammalia; order Chiroptera; family Pteropodidae; genus Pteropus; species Pteropus alecto. The sequence goes on along the minus strand of NW_006478344.1, from coordinate 249 downwards.
TGAATTTCTTGGAAAAGTTTGATAAAGATAGGTATTTAATCTTTGTTTGGCAGAACTCACCAGTGAAACCATCTGGTCCTGCACTTTTGTTTTTGGGAGTTTTGTGATTATTTCAATTTCCTTACCAGTGACTGGTCTTTTTAGGTTTTCCAGTTCTTCATGGTTCAATCCAGAAAGGTTATATATTTGTGAAAATTTGTTCGTTTCTTCTAGGTTATTGAATTTGGTGGCGTATAGCCTTCATAGTAT
>NW_006478343.1:0-366 GCF_000325575.1 Pteropus alecto | reverse complement strand
TAGCCTTATATCCCTACTTGAAATTTAAAATCAATTATCATTTGCTAGAGACGTTAATTCTAAAGGTAAAATGAAATAAAAATACTCGAAAGTTTAAATGAAAAATGGAATATGAGCCAAATCCATCTGCAATGTGATTCCTATTTCATGGGTTATTTATTCTTCATAGCAATCGTTTGGTGCAAATATCGTAATTTCTCTTCTGAAATGAAAAACAGAACCAAAGCATGTAAATACTTTCCCACTATCACAGTCAAGATGTGTCACAGCCAGGATGGAAATCCTTGCCTATTTCATGCCACAGCATATAAAATGACAGAGTAGGTGGGACCCAAGTAATTTTGCCTCAGCGGTCGCCGTGTTCCC
>NW_006478342.1:0-366 GCF_000325575.1 Pteropus alecto | reverse complement strand
GGACAACCAGTATGCTGGACCATAATTTCTGTGACTTGTCTACCTGTTTAAAAGGATCAGCTGGATGGAGTACAGAGGACTTCCCGTGTCTGTGGACCACGTTTCAGCTTCCTGCATCCTTGATACACAGTTATGGTCTCGGCTTTGACTCTGAAGTCAAGACCACCGGCTCCCTCTAAATAGCCTAGGAAAACAAATCTTCGTGCCTTTTGACTAGGTTTCTGCAATGGATCGATAATCTTCATAATGATATTTCTGTATTAATGTACTCATGGTTCTCGTAGCAGGCTTTCTTCTATTTGGATTATTTTGAGTCGTATTCATTGATACAGTTGTGTTATGTATGTGGTTTTTAATAAATTCAAT
>NW_006478341.1:0-366 GCF_000325575.1 Pteropus alecto | reverse complement strand
TAAGGGAGTGGGGGTGGCCAAGGCCATCTATCTTGGCTTTTTAGCCAGAGTTTGTTTCCCAGGCCACCAGAGGGGAGGCGAGAAGAACTGGGTGGCCGGTCCTGGAATCAGCTGCCGCATCATTCCATGACCTTGCTCCTTGGCAAAACTAACTCATCAGGGGAGTAACTGCCTTCCTAAGTTACTGCGCTGCTTAGTTACAGGAGCGGATAGCGTTTTTGAGGACGGCGAACCAGCCACCTTCTCAAGTGGGGCAGGCACACAATGTCCATGGGAACAGCTGAAGGAGCATACAGTGCCCACGGGAAACAGCAGAAAATGTCCTTGGGAACAGATATTGCCCAGAGAGTCCTTCGTTCATTGTCT
>NW_006478340.1:0-366 GCF_000325575.1 Pteropus alecto | reverse complement strand
CACTTTCCCCACTGTTTATTTCCAGTCTGATAAGTTATAATTAGACAAAATAGATGCTCGGGAGTCTAGCATTTTCTACCTACACAGGAAGCATGTGACATGACACTCTTGTTCTATATCTGCTAACTCTATTTCCTGTATGAGGGCAGAGCATCACATAGCCCAGTAACCTTGCCTTTTCCTCTTGAGCACAGGGTATAGAATTAAGACTTGGATTTGAGACAGAACAGAGGACATTTCACTCAAGGGAAGAGCTCCCAATATGCTGATCGCCAATGTGCTGAGAACAGTCATAGCCTCTATTTGTCTTGGTAAGGATGGCCACAAACATAGGACTTAAGCTCCTCTCAGTCCCCAAGGCTGTGG
>NW_006478339.1:0-366 GCF_000325575.1 Pteropus alecto | reverse complement strand
CTGTGTAGCTTGGTTCCTAACAGACCACAGACAGGTACCGGTTCAAGGTCTTAGGCTATGGAAATAGGGAATGATCTACTTTTAGACAGTGGGTGTGGGGGTGGAGGAGAAGGGAATTGTAACAGGATTTGCAGTCCTCGCCCATCTCCAACTCCTCTCCTAGTAAAAAGCAGGAGATTCACCTCCCACCCCATAGCCCAACAGAGAGGACCTATAATATGGCAGCTCAACAATCAATTTTTAAAATAACTTGAATATATGATTAAAAATAAAATAAATACATCTCTACTACCAATTATCTTCATTAACTGAACACAAACTATAATAAATCTCAGAGAAAGCAAGAGGAAAATCCTCATAGATTTT
>NW_006478338.1:0-366 GCF_000325575.1 Pteropus alecto | reverse complement strand
GACAGAGGACAGTCATGATGTACCTGTGAGCTGCCGGCCAGGGAGAAGGGACAAACGGCCGCGCTTCCCTCTCAGGCCCACGGGGTCCCGCTAGCTACTCCCAAATTCATTAATTAGACCTCACTAGGTCAGTCTCCCCAGAGCACCCCACGCCTGAGAATTCTCAGTACTGCCTGAGGGCTGAGAAGTGCACGGCTCCACTACAGAGCCTCACTCCGGGGGTGGGCAGGGGCTCGGCCCGCAGCCTGCAGCCCGCAGCCCGCAGCACCCAGCACGCAACACACAACACGCAGCCTGAAGCCACAGCACGCAGCCCAGAGCAAACAGTCCGCAGCCCAGCCCACAGCCCGCAGCCCGCAGCCCGCC
>NW_006478337.1:0-366 GCF_000325575.1 Pteropus alecto | reverse complement strand
GACGATCATGAACAACTTTATGGTGACAAATTCAATAACTTGGATGAAAACAGTTTTTTTTAAACACGCAACTTACAAAATAACATGGGATCTAGCAGAAATAATTGATAAAAAACTTTTGCCAATCAAAAGATACATTCAAGATGACTATGCGAACCACGACTGAGAGAAAATATAAATTTATGACAAAGGACTAGTTTCCAGAATATATAAAGAATTTTAAAACCCAAAAATAAAAAGATAAAAAGAAAAACATCCTCCAGAAGGGGAAAAAAAAACGATTTCAAAAGACACTTCACAAACATAATATACAAATGGGAAAAAGTGTTCCAGATAATTAGTCATTAAGAAAATGCAAATTAAAAC
>NW_006478336.1:0-366 GCF_000325575.1 Pteropus alecto | reverse complement strand
AACTAAAAATAATTTGACTTTATGACTCAGTGTTATGGTAAATTTTTATAAAGAAGAAGAGAATTGTTGATTGGTATTGTTAGATAAAATTGTATGGAGAGCTGAGCTTGAATCGACATTTTAAGAAACTGTAGTATGTTGATGAGCAGTACTTGTGTGCAGGAAGAAAGCATAATCAGTGAGATTATTTTGATTTAATATTTAACCAAGAGCTGACTATCTAAATATCTATATCAAACAGTGATGCATTTATTGAGCCTTTGTCATAACCCAGGAAATGTAAGTAATATGAATTCTAAGCACTTTATTAAGAATTAAGAGAAAAATCTATCCAGGCTGTGAGCTTCAGTAGATGTACAGAATTAT
>NW_006478335.1:0-366 GCF_000325575.1 Pteropus alecto | reverse complement strand
TGGAGCAGAACAGGCTTCCATATTGTGCATCTAGCTCACTGAGCAAAGCACTGAATTTCCTGTGGTTTGAGCCATGGGAACGTATCCAGGTTATGGTGTAAATGACAATGTCCATGACATGGTCCATTTTTAAATTTTTAGCACAAAGGGATTCCTGGAGAATGAGGCCATGTACAGATTTAAGTTCTGCGTTTTTGCAAAGCCCTGACACTTTAGATTTAAGCTTTGTAACAAGTTGTCTAACACCAACCATTGCGGAATTACCGTCTGTGCTAACACTAATTTTGACCAGTCTACACTAAATTTTTTAAGACTTTTCTCAACACATAAAAATAATTCATTTCCTGATGTCGTCCCTGTAAGGGG
>NW_006478334.1:0-366 GCF_000325575.1 Pteropus alecto | reverse complement strand
GACAGGGTCTTTTATTTATGATGCCAAGGTGGGAGCATGTGTGGCTGAGATAGTGGGGAAGGCGAGATCATTAGAGGAGAGAAGGCCAAGTGGCTAGCTGGGAGCGGGCAAGGACAAAGATCTACATGGGGTTTGAAATCCCCTGCAGCTACCAAGATTCTAAACTTCAGAATTGTGTATGACAGTGTAAATCCATCGACACCTGTTGGAAAACAGTTCACACTTGGATGCTCAATTGAACTTCGGTATGTAGCATGTCCTTAAAATTGAAGAGCAATACATTATTGCATAATGAAGACCCCAAGAGAGTGGGGTGGTTTGTCATTCATAAGAGTCTTGTTTAAGGTTCTCAATTTTTAACCAAAG
>NW_006478333.1:0-366 GCF_000325575.1 Pteropus alecto | reverse complement strand
ATTGAATATGAGGATGGAAAAAATCATGTATATGCTAGGCAAATATTGACAACCTGTAAATAACCTTCAATTCTCCTATAGGAAAGGAATCCAGCAAATAAATATTTTAGGTGTCTTACATTATAAAGTTATTTGGTAAGATCTAGAAAGTTGCTGTTTTAGCTTTATATTAATGAATTATGAATGGTCTGGATATACATTCAAAGAGAGAGAAAATATGTACACCCAGAAACGACTATGATTTTCTTTTCACTTTATTTTGTACATAAGTGAAGATAAGAAATTAATTATAAAAGCCATACAGCTCCTATCAATATATTAGTCAACTGAGAAACAAAGTCAGTCTTCTAGTTTTTTTTTTTTTTT
>NW_006478332.1:0-366 GCF_000325575.1 Pteropus alecto | reverse complement strand
GCGGTTTTCTTCTAATTGCCCCCAGAATATCCGCGGATGGGTAACAGGGACTAAATAAAGACACAAAGAAAAACGTGTTTGGAAGCAGCGCAGCGAGCCGCCGGGCCCTGGGCCGCCTTCCGAGACCCAGCCGGCGACGCGCCGAGAGGTCCGCCCCACCTTTGCGCAGACCGGGGAAATATTTCGACTCGAAACTCGGGATGCGCCTGGTGTTCTTCGATCCGTGCTGTTCGGCTAGAACGCGAATGACCCCGAAGGCGTGCTGGCTCCTTGCTAGATTTCAGGAGGAGACTGCTCAGGAGGGCGCCGGTGACCGGGAAGGGGGAGGGGAGGACCGGGAGGGAGACGGGGAGCTGGGGGAGGGGA
>NW_006478331.1:0-366 GCF_000325575.1 Pteropus alecto | reverse complement strand
AATAACAGAAATAAAATTTAAAGAGACATGCTCAATAGTCGACTGGAAGTGATAGAGAAAGGAATCTATGAACTGGAAGGCAGAACAATAGAAATTACCCAATATGAAAAACAGAGAAAATAAGATGAAAAAAAAAAAATGAACAGAGCTTTAGAGACCTGTGGGATTCTAGCAAAAGATCTAATATTTCTGTTATCAGAGCTACGGAAGGAGAAGAAAATCAGCAAATTTTTGAAGATAGGAAAATTAACCCATTTTCCATTCGCCCTTGAGAATACTCAATGGCAGCGCTTGCAGCTGCAGCGTTTACCGAGAGATGACTTGCAGATTGCAGCCCTAACCTTACCTCCAAAGTTTGCCACAAAA
>NW_006478330.1:0-366 GCF_000325575.1 Pteropus alecto | reverse complement strand
TTTTTTTATTACATACATGTATGTCCCCTATTTTGAAGGGAAAAATATATACAATGTTTATGAACAGAAAATCAGATATCTCCCTGATTCCAATTAAGTAAGTGTAAAATATTTAAATATTATCAATCTGGAGTCACCAGCACAGACTGGTCCCATTTCATAATTCAGGTACTGTGATTAGTATACACATACATGTGCTAAAAGAATAATCGTGGGTCACTGATCAAATAAATCTGGCACATAGGCTTAGACTATCCCCCTAAGACAACCATAGAATGTGGGCATGTCCCCTCTGTTTTATAGGGCTTAGGTTTCAACGGCCAAAACCACAGAGCTGTAGAAAAGGAGATGCCAGGGGGAAAAAAA
>NW_006478329.1:0-366 GCF_000325575.1 Pteropus alecto | reverse complement strand
AAAATAAGAGTTTATGAGAAGAGTTTTGAAAACATCTATTTGAGGATAGGGGAAGAGCAATAAGGTAGAAGGCACCTGAAAATCACTTTGAAATCACTGGAAAATCACGCAGGAATCAAATGAATACTTCTTGGGATTCACGTGGGGTTCAAGGACGACCTCACATGAATCTGGTGACTACCAGGTGACTAGTCTTGTTGCTATGGCCATAGGTTTTTACTTTACTTTGTAGAATGAACCATGCTTCAGATGGTGAAACATTGTACAAATGAGTTTACCTTGTAAATGTGGTGTTGTGTTTTCAAACATCCACCCAAATTACTCTAGTTCCAGCAGAGAACTGCGTTTTAGGCCATGGACTTCTAT
>NW_006478328.1:0-366 GCF_000325575.1 Pteropus alecto | reverse complement strand
ACAATTTGGAAATTAGGTAGCAGAAAACACCCAATTAGGACAGCCAGAAAGAATTAATAATCAAAAAAAATAAGGATAGCTTAAGAGGCGTCTGGGACAACATCAAGAATACCAACATACGCATCATAGGGGATCGAGAGGGCAAAGAAAGAGAGCCAGGAGTTGAAAACTATTTGAAAGAAATAATGTCAAGAAAGATTTCTAAACAAGTCTAGGAAATGCAGAGATTCCCAAACAAGATGAACCAAAGAGACCCACATCAAGACACATAATCAAAATTCCAAACATTAAAGACTAAGAGAGCATATTAAACGCAACAAGAGAAAAACAGTTAGTTACCTACAGGGGAGCTCTCATAAGACTGTC
>NW_006478327.1:0-366 GCF_000325575.1 Pteropus alecto | reverse complement strand
TAGTTTTTATCTCTATCTTCCAAAGTAAAATTTGTCTTCCTCATTATTTTTTTCTTTCCATTCTTGATGAATTTCTTTGTAGGATCAATGCTGTTGCTTACAGCTTCCAATGAAGATTTCAATTTCATCATCACGTTTTCGATTTTTTCAGACCTTTTCTCACTTTTCATTTTACTCCCCTTTTATCGGTTTTGTTACATCTTCTTTTGTGGTTTTCTACAGTTTCTCCTATTGCATTTTATCTCATTCTTCATTTTACTATGATTTTCTGCTCCAGCTCTATAATCTCATCATTAACTTATGGGTACCAGTTTTTAAAGTTTCATTTTTTTAATTTTGTATTTATTTTAACTAGTTTCAAGTATA
>NW_006478326.1:0-366 GCF_000325575.1 Pteropus alecto | reverse complement strand
TCCCTTTTACAAGGTGACTTGATTGCTACCTGTGTCCTGCATGTTTCAGGAACACCAGATCTCCTTCTCCCCCAAAATCCTGCACTTGTTTACTATGCTTGAAATACCATTTTTGAACCAGGGATTGAAATAAATCCTGAACTGACATGCAAGGACTGATAGGGGTCCATCTGGAGAATAAGTTTTAACACTGAGGCCAGGTTGTGTGGAAGAATATTCTGGAGGGACAGGGGAGAAGCAAGAAGTGCTTCCATAGAAGTTTAAAGAGCTGGACTTCTGTCTCTGTCCCCAAGACTGCCCACTATAAACTGCAACCCCTACCCCTCATCCCATCCTCCGCCACCCCCCTCCCACCCCCCCACACCC
>NW_006478325.1:0-366 GCF_000325575.1 Pteropus alecto | reverse complement strand
AAACTTTCTGTTGAGGAGTTGCTTGTAATCTGTGTTCTCAGAAACAGTGTTCCATAAGTCAACAGTAAATATATTGTGGACTGGATATGGAAGTTGAAGGCCATCACCAAAAGAAGTTTCATATAAAGCACTAACACAGTGTTGGAGCCTTCAAGCTGGAATTGAAATGTACTTAATCAGGAAGTGAGATCACTCTGAGAAATAATGCTTAAGCACAGACGATGAATCGAGCAACTTAAATTCTGCAAGTGTTTCCTTCAGCCTGGACCCCAAATGCATCCTATATGGCAAGTAATAAAGAGATCATTTGAATTACCAGCAGTATTGTTCCAAGATACGACTTGACTGCTGCACTTTCTGATGCAA
>NW_006478324.1:0-366 GCF_000325575.1 Pteropus alecto | reverse complement strand
ACCGGCAGGACGGGGCGCTCCACGGTAAGGGCCACAATCCACACGCGGCATGTGTCGTGGTCACACGGTGTCTACGTACATGGCTTAAACATTAGTGCACTTGACATGATACCGTGCACACACGCGTGAGTGTGCATTATACCTAAATTAAAAGTTTTAAAAAAGCCAATGAAATGGGAAAAGTATGTACAAAAGGAAAAATAAACAAAGCTTAGAGTTTAATTGGTCGGAAGGTTTAATAAAAATCCACACCTAGGATGATAGAGGGAAAAAGGAAGAGCAGCAATGACCCGCATGAGGAGGAAGGAGGGGGCGCCGTGCAAGACCTGATAAATATTAAAATAGTGCCAAAGAGAGAGCCTGACA
>NW_006478323.1:0-366 GCF_000325575.1 Pteropus alecto | reverse complement strand
ATCTTCATCGAGAACATAGAGCTGCTTTCCCAGAGACCTGAGCTCTGTGTGAGGAGAGAGCTGTGAGCATCCACAGCCCCAGACAGGACTTATCCTGGGGCCTGAGAGGAATTTGCATGGGGTGCAGCCTGTTTCTGATAAGTGTGCAGGTATTGAAGTCAGTCCGCTTATGCCCTTTTGGGTCCTAGGACATTTTTTTCCCTTTCTTACACACATGCCTAGGTGTGAGATGGGAGGACACTTGGTTTAGGAAGCACTTTGGAATCAGGTCAAAGGACATCCTCTTCTGCGTTTAAGAATCAGTGTGGACTAGATCTGTGGATCATATAATTTTGATCATGGATTATTCAAATTGATATTCAAAAA
>NW_006478322.1:0-366 GCF_000325575.1 Pteropus alecto | reverse complement strand
CTTGTTTCCTTCTGCCTCAGGGTAGTTTGTACTTGTTATTACCTTTGCCTGGAAGAGATTCTGCCAGCCCTCTCCCTTGAGATCTCAGCTCAGATACCCCTTCCCCAGAAATGTCTTGGACTACCTCTCTCTCAAACAGATGTGGTTCCTTGTTCTATATGCTTTTCCTTCATAGTACAATACCCTGTGCTTTTCCTTTTTAACACTCTTCATAGTCAATAACTATAGCTTTGTATGATTTTTATTATGTGGCAACTTAATATTTATTTTCCCACTCAGCAGTCCTGATTCTCTAAGCAATAAATTACTTTCTCAAAGGCAAAGGGGGAATCAGAATTTTCAGGGACTGTAGTTTGAAAAAAAAAA
>NW_006478321.1:0-365 GCF_000325575.1 Pteropus alecto | reverse complement strand
GGTACTGCATGGAAATTATTTGAATCTACCAGGTGATACTGGATCAGTAGTATCAACAATGAACTTCGCTCATCCTTGTGGAGTTAACTGTTGCCAGTTCTGTGAATTTCTGTTAGAAACAGAAGCCGAATAGCTCAGCAGTGGTCAATTTTATAGTGATATTTGAACTTAAAGCTGAGAATGAAAGTTTTATGATGAATTGCCCTAAACCACAATTACCGAATAGTGAATGGCTTTGGGAATTAGTTTTTGCTGACAATTTATGATGTTTCTTAATGAATTCACTCTAAACGGCAAAGAAAAACAGTGCTTATATACAATTTTTTTTTCATTTTGAAAACAACTAACATTTGATCACAAGTAAT
>NW_006478320.1:0-364 GCF_000325575.1 Pteropus alecto | reverse complement strand
GGCATTTTTATGCAGATGCATACATATATGTGTGTGTATGCACACGTATGTGACTACCCCTCTAAAATTATACCAGGCATTTTTTAACACTAAGAAGTTGAGGATTATAGTTCCTAAAACATTAGAGACCACACACAAACTCTACCAAGAAAACAGAAGTTAGCATCATACATACTGTGTGCAGATTTCAGTGACTCAGCAATAAGGACAATGACGAGTTGTAGGATATGACCATTCAAGTAATCCTCACCACTCAAAAACCTGATGAAAATAAACACTTCTAACCTCTAGAAAACTCGCTGTCATAAAACTTCTGAGCCATGTTTCATTCAGTCTTTTAGCTACTTGCTGGTGGTACCACTTC
>NW_006478319.1:0-366 GCF_000325575.1 Pteropus alecto | reverse complement strand
TCATCCTTATTGTTGCCAACAGCAGTTAAGCTGCCTTAGCCAGTACGGAAACCACGGGGGGGTCCCTAACACTGGGCAGCAGAGCTACTGCGCCGCCCGGCCACGCACAGAAACCGCGGTGGGGTCCCCAACACTGGGCAGCAGAGCTACCGTGCTGCCCGGCCACGCACGGAAACCGTGGGGGGGCCCCTGACACTGAGCACCAGAGCTACCATGCCACCCAGCCATGCGTCTTCTGGGAATTCACCCAGCGAACACCGGACGGGTTTATAGACGCGCACACCCCGTGTGCGTGCACCCCCATTCGCAGCAGCCCAGGCACAGACATGGCCAGCTCCCCTTCCTAAGTGACGCCGTGTGCAGGAG
>NW_006478318.1:0-366 GCF_000325575.1 Pteropus alecto | reverse complement strand
TTCCAGCGGTCACAGGCATCACTGGGCTTTCTGCCCTGGACACACTCTCACGCAATCAGATGGTGCTCTCGTTAGCTCGATTAATCATCCTGTACGAAGGTGAAATAAACCTGGCTGAAAAACTGCAAAAACAAGTAGCGATTTTCATTTTCAAACAATCCATCCGTTTCTACTTCGCCCTGGCTTCCAGAGATGCAAATGTGAACTCGGCACTTCCTGTGGGGTCTCACCTGAAGGCTGACTCAGCACATGGCAGGGTGGGGCCGGTCCCAAGCATGGGACCCTGGACTCTGGCTGCACCATACTGCAGGCTCTGCAGCTCTGGATTAATAAGCGCCAGGCAGAGTAAAGGATGCCAGCGCCAAC
>NW_006478317.1:0-366 GCF_000325575.1 Pteropus alecto | reverse complement strand
CGTGCAGCTTCCCACCCTCCCCGCCGCCGCTCCACTGCGGGGTGGCGAGGACGCTGCCGCCGGTCCGAGGGCGTCCCCAGCTGTGTCGGCAGCTCGGGGTCGCAGCCATGCCGTGACTCGGAAGCGGTGCACACCGGGAAGCACCACACCCACGTGTTTCCGACGACCCCTTCCACGTGGCTGTTCTAAATCTATCACGCAAACACGAGAAATTCTGACAGCCCCAGAACACTCAACAGCGAAGCGGGGGTCAGGGAAACGCAGAGCTTCAAACACTAGAGACCGAGTGCCCTCTAGTGGCCCCGGCGCTCTCGTGGATGGTGACAGACGGCCCTTTGCTCCTTGTCCTTTTACAGAAGAAATAAG
>NW_006478316.1:0-366 GCF_000325575.1 Pteropus alecto | reverse complement strand
GGAGAAGAGGTATGTGAAAAGAGGGGAAAGGACAAGATAAAGTGAAAATGGGAGAAGAATAGGTTCAGGAATTTATGGATCTTGGTCAAAAGTTTTGTTACATCTCAAAAATAATGTAGCGTCATCTGGGGCTCTTCACCTCATGGGGTGATAGTGCTTACGTTTTGGCTGTGAGTTAAGGGCTTCTTTGCCACTCCTTGCTCATCTTCAAAACGAGGACACTAAAATTCCCACTTGTAGATTTGCTGTGAGGGTTTATGACTAAATAATTGCAAAAGAACTAGAGCAGTGTCTGCATAGAGTGTGCACTCCATAAGTATCAGCTATTGTTATCGTTATTGTTGCATTAGTAGTCATGTTTTTATT
>NW_006478315.1:0-366 GCF_000325575.1 Pteropus alecto | reverse complement strand
TGGCTTGTCCAGAGATTCAATGCCAGAGTCATGTCTGTGGACCGTTGTAATGGATGGAAATAATCAGTTGGGCCTACAGAACGGGACCGATGCTCTCTCAAAGCATGTCATGCCCATCATAAAGTCAAGATCACACAGCTAGCCGCTTTGTAGCACAATTGCCAGAAGGGGCCAACTGCAAAGAACCATCTGCAGTTTTCCTTTCGTTTCCGATACCGGTCTCTTCTGTCACCGTGTCGGAAACGAAAGGGAGAGGAACGACTTTGACGATAGGCTTTTGCATCACGACTCACCGTACGGCTTCCTGCCCGCTCAATCCTCTGTTTTTCTTCAAGAAGCAATTACGGTCATGGCCCTAGTCTTAGT
>NW_006478314.1:0-365 GCF_000325575.1 Pteropus alecto | reverse complement strand
TGAAAAGAAGCAGTCTGAAGAGTTTATATACTGTACGATTCAAAGGCAAAATTATGCAGACTGTACAGAGACCAGTGGTTTCCAAAGGCTGTAGGGGGCGATGTGAACAGGCACGCCCCAGAGGACTTTTACGACAGTGAAGATACTCTGCACGATACTATAATGATGGATACATGCCACTGTACCCCTTGTCCAAACCCATGGAATGCACAACACTAAGCGTGAACCGGAATGTAAACCATGGGTGCTCGGTGATGAGGTATCAACACAAGTTCATCAATTATTACAAATATACCAGTCCGGTGGGGGTGTTGATAATGGGGGAGCTACGCAATGTGGGGACAGGTGCTTACTGGGAAATCTCT
>NW_006478313.1:0-366 GCF_000325575.1 Pteropus alecto | reverse complement strand
TATATGCATGTGGGATTCTATGCCCAAGTTATTTTGAAGATCGCGTTACATGTACTGTTTAAATGTTACATTCTTTCCTTAGGAACAGTCACTCTACAAATATTTGCCTTTTATGTGCCACTTCTTGTGCTGGTCCGGAGGATACACTGGTGAACAATAACAAGCCCTTCCTTATTTCTTGATCCTTATTTCTCTATTTGCGTGCACACGTGAATACAGGAATATAAAAAGGGACTTTGTTTTGCTCAGTTAGATCCCCAGTGCTAGACACACGGTAGGTAATCAATAAGTATTTGCTAAAATTTACTAGGAATGGCAGACAGTAACCAAACCATAATATCAATATGTTATAACCCAAGAGAAGTG
>NW_006478312.1:0-366 GCF_000325575.1 Pteropus alecto | reverse complement strand
AGTGTACAGTGGTTCCCTTTTCTCTACATCCTTGTCAACACTTATTTGTTGGTTTATTGATGATATCCATTCTGACAGGTGTAAGATGCTAGCTCATTGTGGTTTTAATTGGCATTTCCCTTAGGATTAGTGACCTTGAGCTTCTTTTCATATGTCTGTTGGCCTTCTCTATGTCCTCTTGAGAGAAATGTCTAATCAGGTCCTCTGCCCATTTCTGAACCAGATTGTTGGGGTTTTTTTTAGTATTAAGTTACTTGCATTCATAGCTAAGATATGAAAGCAACCTAGGTGTCTATAAATTTTTAATGTTAACCCCTTATTGGATGTATCATTGCAAATATCTTCTCCCATTCAGTAGGTTGTCTT
>NW_006478311.1:0-366 GCF_000325575.1 Pteropus alecto | reverse complement strand
GCCTCTCCAAACGCTTCTCAGTTCTTTTAAAGGGGGCCTGGGGCAGACTCCCGGTTCCAGCCGCTTACTGGAGAAGGGGCGTCTGGACCGCGACTTACTAGAGAACAGATCAGGCATTACTGGAGCCCCTAAAATCCTTGGGAGTAGGGGAGTCACCCGATCGGGTTCGGGTAAGTGCCGAGTCCCCGGGAGGGGCGCGAGCTACCCCAGGTGTGGCCGCGCCAGCCTCTCCCGCTCCCTCCCACGCGCGTCCTCTGCGGCCTCCTGGCCCGCCAAGTCCCAGCTCTCGGTGTTTGTTCCAGAAAAACTTTCCGCGGCGGCTCGCACTGAGCATGCTCGGCGGCGGGGCGGGCCTGGGGTCCGGAA
>NW_006478310.1:0-366 GCF_000325575.1 Pteropus alecto | reverse complement strand
TTAAGAATAAGCCAAAGGCACTTATTTGAGATATTATTTGTTATTACTTTTTCTTTTATATCAATTCTATTTCACTTCAACTTTAGGATTCGTTTCTTATTATCATGCAGAATTATTTATTTTCACAGAAGTTTTTTTGTTTTCCAATTTTTTGGTCCTGCATTCTAAATTTTGAGTTAAACTTTCCTTACACCAATATTATAAAAACCTTTCTTTAGAATAGTTTCCTAATATCATTCTCTAAAATATTTAAACCAGTTTATCATTTGGACTTTTTCCTGTTATAATAGAAGGTACTAAAAATAACTTATTATTTTTCCTGTAAGGCTGTCAATCTTTTGTATGTCTGTATTTTGCCAATTTGGT
>NW_006478309.1:0-366 GCF_000325575.1 Pteropus alecto | reverse complement strand
GTCCTGTGAGGCCAGGCAGGCGCCGCCCTCCACTGCACCCAAACGCCCTCCTGACAGGCCGCTCACTTGTCCACCAACCCCCAAGTGACCAGGCCCGTCCTCCTGCCACCCCGACTCTGCCTCTGGGGCCGGGAGCTTGGGGACACGGGGAGGAGACAACGCTAATGCTGAGGTCCTCAGCACGGCCTCCCCCCCAACGCCCACCCTAAGTCGGCCAGGGCGGCTGGAGCCGGTAGGGGAGGTGGCCTCGCCCAGCGTCCCTGCCAAGCCTGTGGGGGGTGGGAGCAGCTGCAGGCTGAGGACTCGGCTGAGAGACCTTCGAAGCCTCGGTCGACTGTGGCCGAAGGGGCAGGCGGGGGTGGGGGG
>NW_006478308.1:0-366 GCF_000325575.1 Pteropus alecto | reverse complement strand
AAACTAGATTATGAAGACCTAGGGTTTTCCTGCAGCAGCTTTCCAGTGTCCAGTGCCATCTTTGTCGGTATCAAGACGCAACTCTGGTTATCGTGGTGTCCTGATTCTCAACAACAGTGCTGTGTTCCAAATTTGACTGAGTTCCAAGGTGGCCTTTACAGTTGCCTGATTGTCACACAAACAGCATCTCCTCTAGTGAGTTACTTCTGGGTGTTTAGAAAGTCTTTCCTTGAGGCCTAAACTACAGCCCATTCTTCCAGAGCACCTAATAATTCTTAGTACCTAATTCCCTGTATAAGGAAATTTTCTTCTGCTGACATTTTTTTAGTTAAAAAAATTTTTTCAATTACAGTTGACATTCAATAT
>NW_006478307.1:0-365 GCF_000325575.1 Pteropus alecto | reverse complement strand
GGTAAACAGACCTCGGTATATTTCAATACCATTAATGCTTTCACTTCCTACACATGTGGAATATCCTCTCATCCGAATGGGGCACAAGGAAGCCTGTCTTTCCATATTTCGAATTGCTTAAATGGAAATTTTACTTAAAATTCCCTTTTCAAAAGTGTTTTAGATCAAGATTTTGTAAATCTACAATGTCAAGTCAATTTAACCTGCCTGCACACGAGGCTAAAAAGGTATATTTCCTTGAAGCCAGTACAGATCCTGTAGCTTAAGTATATGTCTGGATTCCATAGAGAAGCCAACATTTGTTGAAGTCGTATACCCAACAACGTGGCAATAATTCCGTCTCTTCATATGGAGCATTTAGGATG
>NW_006478306.1:0-365 GCF_000325575.1 Pteropus alecto | reverse complement strand
TATTTTTTCTCCTATTATTCCCTTCATTATTCTCTTCATGATTACTGATTGAGCTCCTGACGTGAAAAGGACTGAACTAGATGCCAGGAGACAAGGTTGGCTAAAAAGATTTCTCTTACTTGAGGTATTTTCCAGACTCCTGGGATGTACTCTAAACACAAAATAGGTCAGGTCATGTCTGGGACCATTCGGACTCCATTAACAACATAGCATAGACTAAGTAGCTTGTAATGAGCAGACATTTCCTGCTCACATTCTAGAAGCTAAAATGCAAATCAGGGTATCAGCATGGTTGGGTTCCGCTGACAGCCCACTTCCTGTTCACATACTGCTGACTTCTCCTGTACTCTCGAATGGCAGGAGGG
>NW_006478305.1:0-366 GCF_000325575.1 Pteropus alecto | reverse complement strand
CCACCTCTTTTACTCACATGGGAATTTAGTCCTTGTCTTCCCAAAGGAATTGAACTCTCAGTCTACACTGCCTGTTTCCTGTCCTAGTGTTTAGTACACCTACAGTTAGATGATTTTTTTCTCTGATGAGTACTTCCATTAAATTCTACAGAAATATTTACCTTGTTTGGAGCTTGGCTATCGTTTCCTAAAATGATATGTTTTGAAAACATGTATCTGTAATTGTGGAAGTGGGCAGAAAGAGGAAGAGAGTGGGAAGAGTGGAGCATCCAGATATAGCTGCTCGTTATCGTCTCTAAAAATGAGGATAAGACACACAGGAGGAGTCGGAACAGATCAGAAAGGGCATGGAAAGCCATGTATGTC
>NW_006478304.1:0-365 GCF_000325575.1 Pteropus alecto | reverse complement strand
TTTGTCAAGCAGTTTCACCAAAGGACTCATCTTGGCTGCACTGCCCTACAAACCACTCTGGGCCGGTACTTGTACATCCCCCAGCTCTGCAGCAAGCAGTATGTGAATGGTGCGAAGCCTGTGCCCGCAACAACCCCAGGCAAGGGCCGTGTACCTCATCAGGGGTCAAAAGTGTTGGTGACACCCCCTTTGGGGAACTTGAAGTAGATTTCATTGAAATGCCTCGATCATAGAGCATCGAGTATCTCTTGGTTTTTGTATTTACCTGTTCCAGTTGGGTAGAGGCTTACCCTACCCAGACTGAGAAGGCCTGAGAAGCAGCAAGACTGCTCCTCCGAAAATTTGTTCCATGATTTGGCCTACCA
>NW_006478303.1:0-365 GCF_000325575.1 Pteropus alecto | reverse complement strand
GTGTGCTCGGTCCGACCTCCTGGCTGCGCTATGGTCCAGAGCAGCCACGTGGCTCATTCTGGCCAATGAGTTTCGGAGCAGAAGAGACGCATGTCGCTTACATGCTGGAGCATCTAACGGCTCGTGCAGAACCCTCCAGTTCTCTCTTTCCCCCTGGCCCAAGGGGGCTCAGAGCCTCCTAATGACTCGTGATGATGGGTCAGTGGCGTGAGTAGGAAATAAACCGAGCTCCTTTGTGTTCCACTGCAAGGCACTATGATTTGGGTGGCTGGCTTGTGTGGCCTCGTCTAGTCTACCTGATTAAACTTACGTGCACATAGATTCTTTCTGAAAAGATAAACAAAAATTTGCAATGGGAAGAGAAG
>NW_006478302.1:0-365 GCF_000325575.1 Pteropus alecto | reverse complement strand
TGCTGCAGACACTTTGGGAAAGCCACTCCCCGGTACGGAGCCGAGATGTATGAAGTGCACGTCTGCACAACGAATTGTGCCCAAATGTTCTTGTGACCTTTGTCTGCGACAGCCAAACAGCGGGAAAAAAATTCCATCAACAAGTGGTATATGAGGCAATGCTACTCAGCAATGAAACAACGGACCACCATACACACGCCACAAGGGCGAGTCTACGAACCGTTACGCTAAGTGAGAGAAGCCAGCTGAAAGAGAGAACGTGCTGTAAGACTCCGTGCACAAAACATTCTAGAACGTGCCAAGCGGTCTACTGTAACGTGGCAGGTCGGTGGTGCCTGCGGACGAGCGTGGAGGGAGGCGTGGGC
>NW_006478301.1:0-365 GCF_000325575.1 Pteropus alecto | reverse complement strand
ATATTAAAAATGTTAAGAGTTTATTTGAGCAAAAATCGATTCAAATCCAGCAGGCAGCATCCAAGGAGCTGTACAAATTGAGAGACTTTGAAAGGCAGTAGGGAGCAGGAACAAGGAAGCTATCCTGGCAAAAAGCGGGTTGGCTCTTGCCGAGTTCCTCTCCTTGAGGGGATGGCAGGGATTAGCGGGCGGGTTCTCAACTAGTGTTGACCAGGCGATGCCTGATTGACTGGTTTAAGGTTCCATTTGTGCGAGAGCCGAAGCTGCAATTAAGTCTTGGTTTGGTGACCAGAGTCTCAGCATAAGCAACTCTAATTTGGGCTGGTTGTCTTGTTTTTAGCGCCACCAACAGACCTAAGGAGAGA
>NW_006478300.1:0-365 GCF_000325575.1 Pteropus alecto | reverse complement strand
TTTCTGCTCTGGTCTTTATTATTTCCTTCTTTCTACTAACTTTGAGCTTTGTTTGTTCTTTTCCTACTTCTTTTCGATGTAAGATTAAATAATTTGAGATTTTTGTTTCTTGAGATAGGTCTGTGTTTCTATAAACTTCCCTCTTAGTATGGCTTTTGCTATGTCCAATAGATTTTCTCATGTTTCCATTTTCATTTATCTGAAGGTATTTTGTGATTTCTTCTCTGCCCCATTAGTTGTTTAGTAGCATGTTGTTCAGCCTCTATGTTTTTTTTTTTAATTTTCCTCTTATAATTTCTAATTTCATACTGTTGCGATCAGGAAAGATGTTCGATATGATTTTAATCTTCTTAAATTAATTGAGA
>NW_006478299.1:0-365 GCF_000325575.1 Pteropus alecto | reverse complement strand
TATTGTTGTTTCAAGGAGAGAGATCTGGGAATGTCGCTCATGCCACCATGTTTAATCCAGTCTCCGATAACATTAATTTTTTTCTGCCTTCAGAGTCAGACTGGAACTCACATCATCAGCAGCTCACCTGGTTCTCAGGTCTTCAGGCTGCAGATCTTAAGACTTCTCAACTTCCATAATCACACAAGCCAATTTTCATTTATTGTGTTGATTTAAAATTCATTGATCTTTTTCTTCTGTTAAATTTTAGATTAAGATTATCTAGTTGCCTTAAAAAAATCAACTGGAATTTTTATGTCAATGATTTTTAATTTATGGATTAATTTGGTGAGATCTTCCTTCCTTCCTTCCTTCCTTCCTTCCTT
>NW_006478298.1:0-365 GCF_000325575.1 Pteropus alecto | reverse complement strand
AAAATTATATAATTGTATTAACCAATTTTACCCCATTAAATTTAATAAAACAATTAAAAAAAAGAAAACAGAGCTCCTAGATACAGATAATGGATTAGTTGTTGCCATAGTTGGGGAATAGATGGTAGCGGGGTGGAGGTAGGTCAAATGGGGTATCGGGTCAAAAACTACAAACTTATAATTATAAAATAAATAAGTTCTGGGGATATAATATACTGCATGGAGACTATAGTTAATAATTCTGTACTGTATATTGAAAAGTTGGCAAGACAATGTATGGATATGGATGTTAACTAGTCTTATTGTGGTGAATCACGTTGTACACCTGAAACTAGTAAATGTTACATGTCAATTATTCCTCCATA
>NW_006478297.1:0-365 GCF_000325575.1 Pteropus alecto | reverse complement strand
TGCTGCTCACTGCCAGTCACCTGGTCACCCACGAGCTCCGATGGCGACGAATATGAGACTAATGTAGTCTTCATGCCTGTGGACACAGCCTCCATCCCGCGGCCCACGGACCAAGGAGTAACTTCAGCTTTTGCGTCTTATGATTTGAGAAGCACGTCTCGTAAGGCTGCAGCTGCCACAGACAGTGGTTCCTCTGCTGGATCTGGGCAAAGTCAGTTGAAACCCTGGAAGAGATTCCCCCTTCTAGAAGCCATGAAGAACATGTGTGATTCATGGGAAGAGGTCATAATGTCAACTCGAACAGGAGTGTGGAAGACGCTGATTCCAGCCCTCGTGGATGACCTCGAGGGCCCCAGACTTCAGTG
>NW_006478296.1:0-365 GCF_000325575.1 Pteropus alecto | reverse complement strand
AATGTTGAACCAGCCTTACATACCTGGAATAAATCGCACTTGGTCACGGAGAATAATTATTTTTACACATTGTTGGATTTGATTTATTAAAATTTTGTTAAGAATTTTTGCATCTATGTTCATGAGAAATATTGGTCTATAATTTTCTTTTCTTCTAATGTCTTCATCTGGTTTTGGTATTAGGGCAATGGTGGCCACATACAATGATTTATAAATATTCTCTTTGCTTCTGCCTTCTGAAAGAAATGTGAGGAATTGATGTAATTTCTTTCTTGAATGTTTCATAGAATTCATCAATGAACCCTTCTGGGCCTGTTGATTTCTGTTTTAGAATGTTATTAATTATTGATTCAATTTCTTAATAA
>NW_006478295.1:0-365 GCF_000325575.1 Pteropus alecto | reverse complement strand
CATCAGGGCTATGGCGGCGCTGTGTCTGGTGCACTGGTAGTGGGGAGGGCTCAGTGGAGAACAATGGGTACTGCCAGCACTTCTGTACAGAGAGTCTCGCCTCAGCCCTCACTCCTACAGTGTCTCCCTATAAGTCCCTGGTGCCCTCTGTGCCCAATCAACACTGGTTCTCAGAGCGAGCAGGTCCATCACGGGAAAATCCACTCTCGGTCACGGCCCCTTTAAGAGGCTTCTGCCACTGCCAGAGCCTCCATCTCACTCAGCTGTTTGGGACTGGGCAGCCCCACATCCTTGCACCGTCCTATCTTCTGCCTTTGCAGGGTGTTTTCGTGGACTTCTCCGTAGTCGTATGGCTTGTTCATCTA
>NW_006478294.1:0-365 GCF_000325575.1 Pteropus alecto | reverse complement strand
CTATTGCTGATTTAAAGATGGAGGGGATCACGTGAGAAAGAATGCAGGTGACCTTAAGGAGCTGAAGATGCCCCCAGGCCATAAACAGCCAGGAAATGAGGACCTCAGTCCTACAAGTGCAAGGAACTTGATTGAAGACCCTGAGCTCTAGACGAGAACTCAGCCAGCCAACACCTTGACTTGTAATATCCTAAGCATGGAAGCAGTTGAAACTGCCTGAACTTCTGACCTACAGGACTATAAGTAAATATATGGGTGTTGTGATAATTTGTTATACAGCAACAGAAACTAACACATCTTTAAAAAATATCATTGGTCATAACTTGCTTAAGGTTGTTGCCCATATTTTGCCCTAATGAATAGCG
>NW_006478293.1:0-365 GCF_000325575.1 Pteropus alecto | reverse complement strand
CCTTGGTTGCTGTTTGCACATCAGTGAAAAGGATTAACCCTTGAATTGATTGATTGTGAAAACTGGATGGGGACTACAGTGGAGGAGCTGTTGTGCAGAGGCTACCCTACAGAGCAGGATTCACATTAGCAGGGCTCTGGTGCCTTCCCAGTCTGTTCTATGGGTGTGTTGTGCTTGGATGTGGCCCTGGGTAGTGCTCCAGCTCAGACCAAAGCCAGGCGCCAGGAGGAGCCCCAACACAGGCTAAGTTCAGCCACAACCAGTGCCCTGTCTGGGGCCCCTGTCCGGGGCCGCCTGGCATGAGCCACCAAGCAATCTGTAGGTGGCCATCACCCATGCTGGGCTTGGATGTGTCTCAAAAGGCC
>NW_006478292.1:0-365 GCF_000325575.1 Pteropus alecto | reverse complement strand
ACACATGCACACACGAACACACATGCACACATGCACACTCGTGTGTGCGCGTGCACGTTCACACACACGTGCGCACGCATGCGCACAAACACACACGCAGTGCCCACGCTCACCCACACACGCGCACACAATGTGCGATTCAGCCCTGAGGAAGGACGGCCTGCCGGTTGTGACGACGTGGCAGACTCGGAGGACACGGTGCTGAGTGAAACAAGCCAGACAGGGAGACAGGTGCTGCCTGGTGTCTCTTACGCATCACGCTCACAGGAGAGGAGGGAACGAACGTGGTCGCCAAGGCCCGGGGTGTGGGGGGCGGGATAGGCAGAGGGTGGCGAAAGGACCAAGCGAAACCGAAGGGTCGCACG
>NW_006478291.1:0-365 GCF_000325575.1 Pteropus alecto | reverse complement strand
TATAAAAAAAAGTATACTCATAGTAGAAAAGAGTAACATGGCAGTTACTTGAGGATTAGGTATGGTGACTGTAGTTAATAATAATTATTGTATATTGAATTTGCTAATACAGTAGCTCTCAAGTGGTTCAGTTGTTCTATATTCATTTATACCTTACATTTTATACAGACTATAAGAAAAATGCCCAGTCTTCACCAACAAAAAGTTTCAGGTGGTTATCAGGACAATCTCTGGACTCATGCATACTACCTCAACCGTCCCAAACTTCGATGCTGTCCTATAATTCCTCCATGGTCCTGGCAGGTGAGCCCTGAGGTGCTGCTTCAGTTTCCTCAGCCAAACAGTAGGAATTCATTGTCCCAGCA
>NW_006478290.1:0-365 GCF_000325575.1 Pteropus alecto | reverse complement strand
CACTCCAACAAAAATTTACTTAAATTTATGTTGGGGTGTGCACATCAGTTCTTTAAGCATCTTCCACATTCCTTATGCTATTTCAGGATTTAAATAGACACATTAAAGCAAATTATTTACCTTAAATGATACTTAAATAAAATTATGGGTTTATCTTCTGACTCCTCCAGGTCTTTATCAGTGACTTCCTTGTTACTTACAGCATTTTCAATCTACTTACTTGCTAAAAGGTACAAAAGATTTTGCTAAGTGCTACTCTATTTTCAAATGCATGTAATGTGTAGAAAGCTTTTTCTCAATCAAGTACATTACCTGAAAATTAGGGGTATTGCTTTCATAACAAACAATCAAACAAAATAAATGAG
>NW_006478289.1:0-365 GCF_000325575.1 Pteropus alecto | reverse complement strand
TAAGTCAGATTTCATTTTCCCCTTTTATACATCCTGCATTGCCTTGATATTTACAGAACAAAATCCAAAACCTTCATCCAGCAAGCACATTTTTTGTGAGCTGCCCATTTCTACTCTCTTATTTATCCTCCATCACCCTCCCCACCAAATTCTATGCAGTCTCAGCCACCTTCTTGCTGTGTCCAGAATGCAAAGCTTATTCCTACCTCACGGCCTTTGACTGTTCTCTTTCTTTTCTGCCAGTAACCTTTTTCCTACATATCTACATGATCCTCTCCCTCACTTCATTCATGTCTCTGCCCCAAAGGCATCTCCTCAGGAAAGCCATCCCTAACCATTATCTGCCACTGTCATCATATCTTGTA
>NW_006478288.1:0-365 GCF_000325575.1 Pteropus alecto | reverse complement strand
GGCCCACGCTATGGTAACAGATAATCCATGCTGTTTCACGTACTAACATCACATAACATTTAGTTCCCCCAGATTCCATGATTCAGATTAACTTCACTCTCATTTAGTCTTAGTTTTTACAGTGTGATGTATATTGGCTTTTTAAGGTCCCTTTACTCGACAGGCTAATTAAACATGTACTGTGTGCTGGACACTGTAGGAGGTGCTGGAGCCAGAGAGTAATGCAATGCCCAGCCACCCCCAGAAGTTGACAGTGTGTTCACACCCCATGCTGATTTCTCAACAGACATTTTGCAGGACAGAAGGGAATGGCATGAAATATTCAGTGACGAAAAGCAAGGACCCACAACCAAGATTACTCTACC
>NW_006478287.1:0-365 GCF_000325575.1 Pteropus alecto | reverse complement strand
AAGGCCAACTGTAGAGAAAGGACACAGGCCAGTGGCGGCCAGGGCCTGGGGAAGGGAGCAGAGGTTAGCATTAGTGGGTGTGGGAGGACTTTTCGGGGTGATGGAACCGTTTCTTGTCTTGAACGGGATGGTGTCTACACGAGCTCCCAGAGCCCTCTGCTTTTAAAAGGGGTCAATTTCACCGCGTGGAAATGACATCTTAATTAAAGGAAAGGAAACCAAAAATCCCCGAAGAGCCTCTTCGGCCTCTGGGGGACTCGCGTGGTCCGCTGCGTCCTGATTTCTCTCGTTCCCGTCTTCTCGGAAGGCCGCAGGCGGCCAGCGTCCCCCGCCGCTGGGGGAGAGGAGTCATCTGTTCGGCTCAG
>NW_006478286.1:0-365 GCF_000325575.1 Pteropus alecto | reverse complement strand
AAGTTTAGTCTCTGCATCTCCTCATCCTCAGACTACCTAGTAGAAACTATAAATTTGCCTCAGGTTCTATAGCTGCCTCTGTTGGTCCCAGAGACATGTGGGAAGGACAGGCTGAAAATATGGCCACAAGTCACCAATACCAGGCCTGCGGATGCTCAGCAATGTTTCCACGGCCCCATGAGTCTAACTACTGTGCCTTGACTCTGTGCACCTTTGAGAGTAATTAGTGACTTCTGCAGCACAGACTCATGCTTGCTTCCCACAGAGAACTGCAGGTGCTAGGAAATCAGAAGTTTTCTGGGTCAAGATTTCAGGGAGTCAGTAGGTAGGCATAAAATGAGTTTACCGGGTTAACACAGATTACA
>NW_006478285.1:0-365 GCF_000325575.1 Pteropus alecto | reverse complement strand
GGAGGTTCAGACTGGAAAAGGAGGTTGAGTCAATATTGAATACTTTTGAATAACTGACTAAGTAATTTGCTAAATAATGGGCAGCTATTGAATATTTTTTGAGCAAGAAGAAATACAGATAATGCAGTATTTTTGGAAGATAAATCTGATGACTGGGTATAGGATGAAGTGGAGGAAAATTGTCTCTTTAGGTAATTATAGTAACATCAAGGGAACTGGTCTGTCAGGGTGTTAGAGAAAAGCTTCCAAGTCCCCCAAAGCAAGCTGATGGAGGCCATAGAGGAGGAGGGTTGAAGGTACCTCAAACACCTACTCTGCTTCTATTACACAAATCTACCTTAGTTACATTGTTTTAGAAACTTTGT
>NW_006478284.1:0-364 GCF_000325575.1 Pteropus alecto | reverse complement strand
TTCCTGCTGCTGCTGGTGGCGGTGCTAGAATGCAGGTTTTGGTGTGGTATAAGGTGATCCTGGCTGCTACCACCTCACCGCTGCAGCTCAAAATCAGAAGAGTGCTCTGTAGGTAGGTAGACCTTCCTTGCCACTGTGTCCACGGGTGCAGTGGACATTTTTACATATCTGGAATTTGAACTCCCTTCCTGTTTTTGGAATTTAACTTTGTGTGAATCTTGGCAGGAGTAGGGTCTGGCTTCTTCCTCAAAATCCATAAAG
The DNA here is from genome assembly GCF_000325575.1 of Pteropus alecto. Lineage (NCBI taxonomy): Eukaryota > Metazoa > Chordata > Mammalia > Chiroptera > Pteropodidae > Pteropus > Pteropus alecto. Next base: position 103 of record NW_006478284.1, on the reverse strand, counting down.
GTCAGGTGTTTATTCCCCCAATCATGGCAGCTAAGGCAAGGGACACCTTACCTGTGGTGAATGTTGTGATACATCAGTCGTACCCCCCGCCTCAGGACCAAAA
>NW_006478283.1:0-365 GCF_000325575.1 Pteropus alecto | reverse complement strand
TGGGAATGATTAAATATTTCTAGTTAAACCTCTGATCTTTCTAAGTCTGTGATATCTGCCGTAGAAGCAGGCTGATCCTTTCATAGCATTTCCTGCTGCAGAGACATGAATATCTAGAATGGGTTTGCAGCTTTCCATGACTTTGCTTATCAAATATGCTAAGAGAATTTACTGAATTGAAGTTAGTCCAACTTTCTTGTTATTGTGCCTCGGAATGTTGTAGACTAAGTACATTTCCACAACACTTTACATCTACAAGCTGAGTAATAGCTCTCTTTGTAGTAGCCAGAACCTGAGGATAATCCAAACACCTATCCACAGGTTAGTAGAGACACAGTGTGGTGTACACACACATGAGAATAAGA
>NW_006478282.1:0-365 GCF_000325575.1 Pteropus alecto | reverse complement strand
AAGCACCTTGACGTCCGCTGTCCTCGTGGAGTCTCGCAGCAGCCGCCTGAGGAGACGCTGGCGAGGACCCTGCTTCCCGTGCTGGGGCGAAGACCCCGGGCTCAGCGTGTCCCCGTCGCTGGGCAGTTGCCCCGGACGGGGAGCCGCGGGCACGCGATCCCAGCAGGTCGCGGCTTCGTCACCTGGGCCCCTTCCTCCATCAGACACCTGTGCGATGCAGAGGGCACGGGGAGGAGCTCTGCACGTCTACACCGGAGGAAGGGTCGTCCCCCGGAGAGGCCGGAGAAGACCGAGTCCTGAGGAGATGCAGCTCGTCGCTGCGCCGACAGGAAACGGTCGCTGCCCACCTGTCACGTGTCCTGCAG
>NW_006478281.1:0-365 GCF_000325575.1 Pteropus alecto | reverse complement strand
ACCTCGGCCAATACAGCGTATTTGCTCATCTCTGGACTGCAGCCAGAGGACGAGGCCGACTATTACTGTCAGGTTTATGAAAGCAGCACTGAGCACAGTGACTGAGACAGATGAGGAAGTTGGACAAAAACCCTCAGCCCCATGGTCTCCAAGGTTCTGACACGATTATTGAGGCTTTAGTAACTTCTTGATAATGACAATAGACCTGAGCCCCGGGGTTTCTGTTAAAAATGACAGTTAAATACAGGAAGAAATGAGTAGACATTTCCCATAGAAAAAGACCAGTGGAAAAGATGATGAAACCCATCTATTGTGATACATTTTACGAAAGATCACGTGTGTGTGTGTGTGTGTGTGTGTGTGTG
>NW_006478280.1:0-365 GCF_000325575.1 Pteropus alecto | reverse complement strand
GGGGTGGTCAGAGCACAGAGTGCTGCAAAGGTGCCTGAGAATGGACATGTCCGCTGTCCCCTGCCCTCGGGAGAAGGCTGAGCAGAGCTGGCTGGACCATAAATCCTGACGGGCCAGGGCCCAAGGCGGGAAGCGCTTTTCACCTCTAACATGGCCCTTGCCGTGGGGTGGAGCACAGAATTATCCCGTCTAATAAAGAGCGCCGGTAGGGCCGGCTGGAGGAGCGGAGTCCATGGGGTGGTGAGGCAAAGGAAGCCGAGGTGAGGATTGGAACCCCGGGACCTGCAGGGCTGAGCAAGCCAAGCAAGGTGGCGGGAGAGGCAGCGGGCGAGGCTGCGCTCGTAAACTCCAACCTGTTACGTGGA
>NW_006478279.1:0-365 GCF_000325575.1 Pteropus alecto | reverse complement strand
TACTGTGCATGGAATGTTATTTGTCTTAGTCACTGAATTTGGGGCACCCCAAGGCGAGTGCTTTGCTGGCCTCACCCTAAGGCGGGGACCTTCCCATCACCTGAGGAAGGTTCACCAGGCCCGACAGCGTTGTGCCCGCTTCTGGTGACGTGGCTGACCCTCCCGCTGGCCCTCAGAGCCCCGGCGTCTCCACCTGGCGCCCAGCTGGTCACACTGCCATCAGAGGCCTCCGCTCTGACCCGTGCCCCTGACACCGTGAGCTGGCAGCTCCTTGAGGGGTCTGGCTGGAGTGGCGGGAAGCTGTGGCGTGGGCAGCGGATCTCAAAAGCTTGTCAAGATACAGACCCCGGCACCTTGACCACGAC
>NW_006478278.1:0-365 GCF_000325575.1 Pteropus alecto | reverse complement strand
GCACACACACAAGCACACAACCATATACACTCACACTTTTTTTTCTAATTATAAAAGTTATACAGTAGGACTTCCAGCTTCTGGGAAGATGGAATAGAAATACATTTTTCTATTACTTCCACTAATTATAACTAGAAACCCTGGACATTCTATAACACAAAAAAACTGAAAGGTGGATAGAAGAAGGCAGGTTAGGTAGGAATGTTGAGATTCAAAGCATGACATAGTGGTGAGTACGTTGTATTTTCTTTTTGCCACATATCTATCCCCCAGACTTGAAGCTGAAGCAGCCAGCAACCTGGAAACACCAATAAGCACAGATTTTTAAAAGCCCAAACATACACCTGAAATTTATATAATGTTAT
>NW_006478277.1:0-365 GCF_000325575.1 Pteropus alecto | reverse complement strand
TAGGTAAGGTAAATAATTTGCTCTAATGTGCCCATATAAATGCTTAAATAACATAAAGGGTGTGGAAGATTCTTAAAGAACTGATGTTCCCATCCCATCATAAATTTAATTTAAGTAAATTTTTGTTGGAGTGAGGCACTGATAACTGAAAGCTGACCATATGAAAGTTTCCAATTCAGTGTCATTAAATATTCACATGTTGGCAATTGTCATCATTTGTTATGTTCCAGAACTTTTTCATTACCTGAATGTAAATGCCTTACATGTTAAACGCTCGTTTCTCATTGCCTTCTTGCGTATAGCTTCTTGCAACCAACAACCTAATTTCTTTCTCTCTGTCTCTCTGTCTCCCTGTCTCCCTGTCT
>NW_006478276.1:0-364 GCF_000325575.1 Pteropus alecto | reverse complement strand
GCCCCCGCCTGCAGTTCTGTGATGTCTCTCTGTGCTCTGCTCAGGCCTGTCTCTGCTGCCCCGTTGTCTCACACTCTTCCTTTCTCGGCCGCCTTCAGGCGGCCACGCAGTTCTTGTCGTTTCCCTTCTTTGCCGTATCCCTGCAGTCCTGGAATGACTTCCTAACCCTCGCAAGCATCTCACTGCAGCCTTAAGAGTAGTGTGTCCTTCCTTCTCCGTCGCCCCGCATCGAGTCGTGCAGAACCATTCCCTTCGTATTCCTCAGGCTTCTTCCTCTTGGCGCGAAAGGACTTTACGTGTGTCTGCATGTATGTACGTGTGTAAGCATGTGTGGATGTAAGGACGTATGCATGTATGTATGTAT
>NW_006478275.1:0-365 GCF_000325575.1 Pteropus alecto | reverse complement strand
CTCGTGTCTTTTCCGTTGGGCAGCTTTGAACCCTGAGCGTCCGTGTTGGAGGGGGACCTGGAGGTGTACCTGCTGCGTGGACAGGACGAGGCAGGGCCATCTGCATGAGCAGAGCACCTGGCTTCGGGCGCAGCTGTGAAAATAACCTGCAGACCTGTTCGCGTGAGCCACAGACGCGCATGCGGGCGTGTGTCTGCGGGCCGCCGTCCCCGGCCCCAGCACCGTCACCAGTCCTGGCCACATTGTCTGCCTCCAGCTCTGACAGCCTCTGCCTCGTCTGCACAGTGAGGTTCTCTGCCTCCCTCGCCTCAGAGAGCGCCTGCCCCCTCCGGCCCTGAGCCCTAAGGAGGCGGCGCAGGATCTCC
>NW_006478274.1:0-365 GCF_000325575.1 Pteropus alecto | reverse complement strand
AAAAAAAAAATGATAGACTTAAACTCAACTAAATCATTAGTTCACACCAAGTGAAAAACTGAGATAACCAGAGGCTAAAAAATATCTAAGTGAAATTTATAAGAAATTGACCTGGAATATGAGGATGTCAATAGCCAAAAGTAAAAATAAACAGTATCTTTATCTGGATGGTGATTCCATAGTCGTACCATATGTAAACATTTATTGAGCTCTTACTTTACTCTGTGACTGTTGGACAGGGTAACTTAAGCTTGTCTGGGTTGCTCAAAACCTGCATATTCCTAAGAAAAGCCTTCTTTGGGATTGACCCTTGGCTCACTCCTGGAAGATGGATTCTGAGCTCTTGGGATAGTCTGCCTGGTAGG
>NW_006478273.1:0-365 GCF_000325575.1 Pteropus alecto | reverse complement strand
TTTTTTTTCATAATTTTCCATTTCTCTGAGATTTATATCCTATATCAGCAAGGTTTTACCCATTGAAAATCTACATCGTGACTGTGTGTTTAGCATGCATTGGTACTAGCCATATTCCTCCTCCCGGAATCTAGAGTTGCACTATTCATTGAAACTCTTCACTAGCTGATTAGTTCTCGGGCCATCCCTATGAATCAAGTGTTGCTTCCTAAGGCTCCAAGTCAGTCATGATTCCCATGGCCTGCACGGTGGTAGTGGTGGTGGTTTCTATTAGTCTTTCACCAGCCCCAAAAGAAATCATATTTGTTTTTGAGACTTTCTTTTTTTTCTCTCAATAAGATGCCCCAAGCCCAAGACCTTCAATC
>NW_006478272.1:0-365 GCF_000325575.1 Pteropus alecto | reverse complement strand
ATATATTGGATCTGGACCTTTCTCGTCAATATGGTACATAGTCGAATATGCCCCATCATAAAAATATAAAGAACTGCCCTCTCTCACTGGACATCCCTCCACACTCAATACTCTATTTTTCTACTTCTTTTAATTGCAAAACTCATTGAATATGTTCTACTTTTACCTGAAATATTTTTTACCTCCTATTGCCACCTCTAATTGGGCTTCCATCAATTAATTGTTACCAATTACCCATGTGTTGCTGAGTTCAATGTTCACTTCTCTTTGTAGCATCATAAACAAATAATTAAGTAGTTAATCAGGCAAATAAACAATCATAGAGATCTCTAGGCTATGGGCTAGGCTGATGGCTGTCAAGTGAC
>NW_006478271.1:0-365 GCF_000325575.1 Pteropus alecto | reverse complement strand
GTTTTATGAATGATAAAGGTGTTTCTTGTTAGGTTAATGAGGCGACTTTTGGACCTTACTTAAGAATGGGGGCTGGTTGCCACGGGAGCCAACCATATGATTAGAGGGTTAGAATAATCAGTCTCACCCAACCCTGATCTCTGGGGCGGGGAGAGGACTTGGGGTTTGAACCAATCACCAATGGCCAATCATTTAATCCACCAGGCCTGTGTAATGAAGCCTCCATAAAAACCCAAAGGATGGAGTTCAGAGAGCTTCCCGGTTGGTGAATATTATGAGGATGCTGAGAGGGTGGCCCGCGTAGAGAGAACATGAAAGTTCCATGCCCTATCCCCATACCTTGCCCTATGTATCTCTTCCATCTG
>NW_006478270.1:0-365 GCF_000325575.1 Pteropus alecto | reverse complement strand
GCAACCAAAACTGGTTTGTTTATTTGAAATTTCTTTGTAAAAGAAAAACCTGGGGAAATACTTCTCTCCTTTTTATTTTTTAATTTGTGTAATATGCTACATTTTTTTCTTTCTCCTAAAGTCTTTTGGTATAATTATACACTAAGCATTCAATTAACTCATCAGTACAGCGTGATAGAAACACAAATAAGCTTTATTTTCTAGTTATTCCTCTCCATTTTCTTCAAAGAAGACACTGAATTTGAGAAAAATAGAAATGACCTTACGATGAGAAAACTTGTTGATCTCATATTCATGTGCTATATATTTTAGCTGGAGACTAGAGCAAAACCAAATATCCTGACTTCTTGGAAAGGAAATAACTT
>NW_006478269.1:0-365 GCF_000325575.1 Pteropus alecto | reverse complement strand
AACAGGAGCAGATCAGAACTTTCTTTAGCCTTTGTAGCGATAAATTAGCCCAGCAAACGTCCCTTTAATCATAAACAACTTTTGTCTAAAGGATTCAGATTTACTAGAACAATCTAAATCATCCCTTCCAAATCTATTGCCTAAGCCCTAATGTCCTAAGGCATCCATTGTTTGTAACGGAACTAACTTCTCTTTTTTGCATCTAGAAAGGTACTTGCCATGTACCATCCTTGGAAGAATTGAGAAGAGAGTCACTCAAATCATTTTCTGAAATCCAGTTCAGAAAGACTGATTAAACAGACTCAGTACTTCTTACACTTCACCTCTTCACAGTAGTTTGGGGCCTCACGAGGCACAGAAATATG
>NW_006478268.1:0-365 GCF_000325575.1 Pteropus alecto | reverse complement strand
TCTAAAGAGATTATTTCTTTTTGAAATAAAGCTATCAAAATACTCAGTTTAGAAAAAAATGCACATAGAGGAAGAGCTATATTGCCTGTGATAAATATGGGTATTTGCATTGGCACTTAAAGTTATTATTAGTTTTAATTTTGTACTATAACTGATTAGGTTCCCAGGGAACAGACTCTGAAATTTGAGTGCGGGCGATTTGTTAGGGAGTGTTCTTCAGAACCACACCCCTCAGGGGAAAGCAGGACTGGGCAGAGGGAGAAGCTGACTTGAATGTTCCTCACTATTCCTTCTTAGCTTTCAGCAGTGCCTCTTTCCGAACCTCGGGACTGCAGATTTCTCGGTATTCTTTGCCCTCATCTACT
>NW_006478267.1:0-365 GCF_000325575.1 Pteropus alecto | reverse complement strand
TTTTTTTTTTTTCAGTTTAAGGGAAATTTTTCCTTAATGCCTTTGAATGCTTTTCTTTTTCCACTTTGCTGAGTGTTTAAATTTATGGATGCCCAATATCTCTAATTGGGATTATTCTTATCTGTCTTCTATTTCTGTTAGAGATTATAGCAACCTCTGTTGCTTTTAATTTTTCATGAGCTTTCACCGTGTTTACCTTAAACATTTCCTCTTTGTAACTATCAATTATGTATGCTGTTTCTTGCTGTACCTAACTTAGCTTTTAGTTCTCTAATGATGTTATTTCCATACTTACTTTGCTTAGACCTGTAATTTTTTTCCTTTTCATTCCAGACATTTTACATTTGTATTCTCAGGAAGCTTTT
>NW_006478266.1:0-364 GCF_000325575.1 Pteropus alecto | reverse complement strand
CGTATAATGATAAAACTCTTTCAGAAAGACATATTAGTTATAAACATTTTTCAACTAGCAAGAGAGCCCCCATATCCATTAAACAAAAACTGACAAAAAAGGACAAAATAGATAATTCAAAAATAATTGTGGGAAACTTCAATAATTCACTTTCATTAATGGATAGAATAACTAGACAGAAGATTATCAAGTAAATAATAGGAGGCATGAGCAACACTGTAAATCAATCAGACCTAACAGACATCTATCGAACACTCCATCAAATAACATCAAGATACACATTCTTCTCAAACACACATGGAAGTTCTCTAGGACAGATCATATACTAGGCCATATAACAAGAATCATTATATTAAAAAGGATT
>NW_006478265.1:0-364 GCF_000325575.1 Pteropus alecto | reverse complement strand
CTAGGAGGAGCTCCTGTACTTCCTAAGAATCCAGTCCAGGAATTAAGAGGACATCGGAAAGGCCGGTGAGAAGGCTGAAGGTGCCTGAAGTGTTTACATTTGCAACAATCTCTTCCAATGTCCTGGCTCTTTGCAATAATAGCAGAAACCAGAAAGTTTTTGGTTTCGTGTAGTGACCTTCATTTGCTGGAGTTGAAAATTAAGAATTTTAGCTGTCTTCTAGGAAACTCATCTAGAGTGCAAGAAAGTTGATTTGCCAAATGACTTAAATCTGGAGTAGACATAGTTTCTCATTCCATTCTGGTCGTTTTTCTTTTTTCCACCTCAGTTTTTATTTTTATTTTTTTTTTACACCTATCATGCC